>NC_056737.1:1731490831-1731555831 GCF_019279795.1 Protopterus annectens
TCAGCTATCGGTGATAAAAACTGTTCCCAGAAATTTTTCCCTTCATCAATGGGCCTACTGAGACTTAAGAAGCAGTTGCGAATATGTGCCTTACAATCTTCATCTATTATCCATATTTTTATTTACATTATTTATTTAACATTTGTTTACTGGGAAAGTTTGACTGGGACAGAGCCTATTTTCAGCAGAGGTCAACAGAGAAATGCTGCAGACACATGTATGTGGAATGTGGGAGGAAACGGGAGTATCTGGAGGAAATCCACATGAACACAGGGAGAACATGCAGACTCCGCACAGAGGACACCTCAGCTAAGAATCAAACCAGAAAACCTATTGCTGTGAGGTGACTATGCTAACTGCTGCAGCACTACACCACCCTACATCTAAGCCTTAAAACAAGCACTCTATGAACATACAAGCATGCACGCACACACACACACACACACACACACACACACACACACACACACACACACACACACACACACACACACACACACAGACACACACACCACACTTGCTTCCTACTACAATACTTATCACACCAGCCAAAATTCTCTCTACCTGTTAAATGCAGCACATGGACTGCCACAACCTGTAGACAAGAATAATTTAATTTATGCATCCAGACAGGGCAAAAATTCTTCCTGCTCATATACCCAGCTTAATCAGATAAAAGTACACTGGTACCACAGGCTTCACCTTCTTGAAGTCAAAGGTAGTGGCCCCAGTGTACTTTTACCTGCTAAAATAAGTTTCCAACCATGATGTTTTATCCTCTGTGTATATATTGTGTTATAAAATTTCTCTGCCTATTTTATTCCACCTTTTATTTGTATAAAGACTTATATTTCTCCCCACCATGCTCACAGCTCCACTTTCAAACTCATTTGTTATCGTCCGTAAATGTATTAGCCATGCTGTAATGCAGCTACGGTGGTAGCACAAAGAACTTAATTGCAAAATGAGGTAAGCGTTTTCTCATTACTACACTGTTACATAAACTACTACTATTCCATACAGCTTGAGATGCAAGTGACAAAATCTTCTCCAGTGCCTAGCCTAAAAACATCAGTTTTGCATTCTTAATATACCCAAAACTTACAATGTCATTAGTACACCTAGAAGATGCCTGATGTTACACCTGAGCATAATCATCTTAAACACATTGGGTCACATCTGTGGCTGCTGCCTCCCCTTACCTGGAGCATCTGCTGCCTAAAGAGTTTGCAGGCTAAAGAAAACACTCTTTTTGGTCTTGGAGTATTACTCTTTGGTGATTTTCTGTCAGATCCTGGACCCCTAGTGATTTTATTGCACAGTGTTGCAACACAGATGCTCCAAAGAATACTGGGCTAACAATAACAAGTTAAAACTCATGCATCTGAGTACATGTGGTAGAAATGAAATTCATAGTGTCAAAGCATTGCTTTATGATTTTTAGACCTGATGTCTGCTGTGTCAGCAAGTTGTGGCTTTGATATAACATCTCAAATCACAAAGTAGATTTCCTTGGATGCATTGTCTTCTGAAAAGACTAAATACTTATGAAATGTAGGGCAACACTTGGTATATCTGAAATGTGGGGCAACACTTGGTATATCTGAAATGCGGCAACACTTGGTATATCAGAAATGCGGTTCTGATTAGCATCCTTAGTAAGTGATTCTCCCCAAAACACATACATAAACATAGTAACACCGAATACTTATTCACATAAATTTCTGTTGGCCTAAACAGAAAGCTTGTCATGATCTAAGCTTACTTTAGACCAGTATATACATATGGCATGCTTCCCAAACTATCCTACTGAGTCTTCAAGTTTGTAGACATCAGAGAACTGCTATTTTGTGACATAAATTAAAACTAAAAAACAGCTATTTTCTACTTCTGATAAGGTGCATTACTAGTCAAAGACCTAAGCAACTAATTCTTACCACAGCAACCAGTGCAGTATTTGGAAGGAAGAATAATATATGCAGAGTTAGTCATTTACAGTCAGCTGGAATTTCACAGATACTATTACTGCCAAAAATAGTGCATCTGGACTGCAAAACCAAAAACATCCACCACCTTGCAGGTATATGCCGGATGCAAAAATCCTAATTTTTTTTTTACGGATTTGACTATTAAGACCCGTGAAAAAAGAATAACACCAAACTCAGGATCCAGCAAAGCAGAAAGATCTTTATTGCACACAATTATGTGAGACAATGTAAATTTGCTTGGGTCTCCCTGAACAAAAGAAAAACACTGTTATTTGTAACAAAAGTACATTGTGCAGCTAAGTCATATGCAGGCAGATATATGAAGGAGATAATAGAATAGTTATTGCTGACAGTATATTCTCAGACCCTTTGTCACATCATTGACCACAGAAATAAACAGGTTTTATTTCAGCTGCACAAAGCACAATAAGTGCAGGAAATGCCATGTCAGCTTAAAGAAACAAAACCTAATGCAAGCATTGCTGCTAGGCTCTGTTTTAAATTAAGATGTATTCCAGTCTGACTCAATTTTTAAAATGTAAAAACATATTTCTCCCTTAACACCTATGTTTACTTGGGGAATGCTTCCATTTTATCACAACTTTTCTCTCTGTGTTAGATAACTGTGTTTCACTAAACAGACTGATGATGTATGGTAATAACAGCCTGGATAACTTCAGAATTTAAGCTTTTTAGACAAAAAGAGGCAATCCTAGAGATTCATAAAGAACCCTAGTGCTCACCATGAGGGCTACAGCAAAAGACTTTTTTCTACGATGCAGAGATTTGCGATTCAGAGCCGCAGTGAGGAAAAAGCCATCATTAGCTATTAATCTGCACGTCTCTGAGTCAGTGTAACTACCAAAAGTGCAGAGCAGCACTTTACAGTGGTGGCCACACAGTGTTAGCCTAGGCATTCCTACCCGCAGTCACAGTCGCACACACACACACACACACACACACACACACACACACACACACACACACACACACACACACACACACACACACACACACACACCCCATACAATAGCATCCACAATGCCTACATTTTCCCTGCTCTGATGATTCCACAGATGATTATAGTCGATGATTAATGGTACTCATTCAGGTTTCACACTTCATATCATTCAGTAAATGCATGCTAGTGCAAAACTGTTAGCAACTTTCAACATTTTTAGGAGGAACACTTAAAATCTTGGCAATTTTTTTGTCCCATCATTACTTTTGGCTTTTGTCCTGCTGTCTTGCTGTATGAATTTAAGAACTATGCTTTACATTCTCTGTCCCTCTCCATCAAGAATAAAACTTTTGCAGTAACCTATTAGTCAGCACAGTGGGTTAATGCTGGGTTTTATGTGCAAAGGGAGCAGGGTTCAAATCCCTTCCCTCCCTAGGTCATTTTATGTGTGTGTTTTTTTCCAGTACTTATTTATTTTTAAAATGATATCCCTGATGTCTAATGATGGTGAAGAGAACTGATATCCTTGTGGGAGGTGGAAAGTGAAAGTTCACAGGTTTGAAATCCCTTTACAGACTTTTTAAGGAACATTACTTATCTCTGGCATCTGGTGGTTCCTCACACATTTTGTTTTTTGCTTATCAATACATTACTTTAAGACAGTGATGGCGAACCTTTTGGGCTTGGCGTGGCAATAATTCAAAAAATGCCCTAATGTGACTCTGCTGGCATGCCAGCCCCCAAAACGTTCATAGGTAGGTACTAGGCTATTGGCCCAAGGGCCTACATAAGCATAGCCAAACAGGTTCCCTGCCTTTTACCACCTAAGAAAGATATTTTCCTGTGTCCCTGTCAAGCAGAGCCACAGAAGTGATCCCCGGGTTTGAATTTCCTATTTCCCATCCATTCATCAAGATTTTTTCTTGAGTGCTAATGAGAAACTCTGCTTGACATAGATGGGTAGTTTTTGTTCCAGAGTACGGGAAGTCTCTATGACAGTAACAGGAATCTATCCCTCCAGCATGTTCTGTTTATTGGGGTGACAAAGTTTAGGTCCCTAGAGCACGTAGCTCAGAGGGATTGGGATTTCTTTAGGTATAGCATCTCTTAACAGCTCTGGCTTGGATATAGCTTTGTATGTTAGGCCGAGATCACCTTGGAGGAGGCGATATGCTACGGAGTAAAGCTGGAGTTTTTTGAGACAGTCAGCATAGGATATGCTACGGAGTAAAGCTGGAGTTTTTTGAGACGGTCAGCATAGGGCGTCTGTTTGAGGCCAGTAATTTTGGTGAGGTATTTCTGTGGCCTTTCCACCTGTTGCAGATGTCTTGTGAGGTACATTCCAAAAGGGGCATTGTAATCTATAATGAGTCTGTGAAGATAGGTAAAGGCTGCCAGCCTAGCCAGATAGAATTCTGTAGATAATTCTGTCATTTGTAAATATTAATGTAAGCTGCAGGTTTTTTTCTCTTAAATGTGAAAAGACTGCATTGGATATTAAACTGCAAAAATGTAACAAGAGTGCACTCTGCTGTACGAAAGCTAAGTCAAGCATTTTATGACGGTCTTTGATGTCAAAATTCGGAGCAGATATGTCTGGATGAAGGAATTCTGCCTATTGTTTTGAGGCCAGAGTTCATGGCTAGAATTTGCATGTAAAATTTCTTTTATTGCTCTGGTTCCTGACCAGCTGCAAGATCAAAGCGGTCATTAACCTCTGAGAGTCTGTTAGCCTGGGAACCAGAAAGAAATGATGTAATCTGAAATTAATCAGTGCTACTGTGCTATCAATTTAAGGACAGAAAGAATCGGAGCCTTAGAGAATTTGTCTTGAGAACATCCATCATCACCGGCACTGTCTTGCTCTATATATAAGTAGGATCTAAGATATTAGTGTTTTTTAGAGATAGCTAGGAATTAGGAAGATTAAACTAAGTGTTTTTCTGGGATGTCAGAACTTTTCTACAGTATTATTTTAAGCATTTCTCTGTGATCTCTGAACTCTTGACTAGCACTGTGTAGTAAGACGTATTGTTTTATGTTTTTATTATTAAATATTTTTAAACCTTTAAACTGTGGCTGTTTTATGTAGAGATAACTTGAGCTCTAAGAGTACATTGCATGTATATAGTAATACTGTACCAAGTCACTCCAAATAAGTCTTGATTGTTTGGTTGCACTTACCATTTGGATAATAATAATGCACAGTATAATTGGATACCCTTTAATAAAGGCCTTTGAGTAGCTGATGAATACTAGCTGGATGGTGGCAGTGATTTCTACCATATAGTCTGGGTAAAAGGGGCACAGATGGAGAACCTGTGCCAGCCTTCCCCAGGAGTGTCTGTGTGGTTGTATATAACTCTTATCTCAAAGTGTGTGTGTCAGCTACTTGGGCAGGGACACAAAGCACTGGTTAGACAGAGAGGGTGCTCGATGTTTTAGCTTGCCCACTAGGCTGAGATATTGTCCCTATAGCTATGCCAGTGGAGTCTTACTGGGGACCTGGAGAGAAAGGGAGAATCCAGCTCCAGACTGACTGTAATCTCTATGCCCTCTTAAGGGAAATTGCCCCTTACTGTGTGTATATTTACTATAATTTCCCTATATGGATGCCCCTCACTGGTGTTAGTGGTGAGGATTGAGGCTCATTGACTGCTGGGCCAGTGCATGGGCGTCCGTCACATATTAATTGCTTGGCAGTTATGGGATATCCACACCACATATTAATTGGTTGGCAAATACTAATTGGCTTGTAGTGGTGTGGGTAGAGTGAATTCCTGTAGCTTGTGTACAGTGATCACTGAAGGTGTTTTGTACTCTAAATCAGCCATGTAGTGAATACTCGGAGTTCAGATCACAATTGTTTTGTTTCTTTTGTTAGCTTAGTTAGTCAGGGAGAGTGGGAAGGTATGGAAACCTGACAAGGAGCCAGCTGGCTGAGATGTGCCAGGCTAGGGGACTGGTGCATGGAAACCTAAAGCAGACATGATTGTAGCTTTGGTCACAGCTGCATCAGAAAACAGCAGCCAGGAGGATGATCAGACTGGTTGTGGAGACGCACCACACTCAGGCAGCCCAACCTTTCTGCAGAGGACTTAAAAATACATCTGGAGCTAAAGAGACTTGAGTTGGAGGCCAGGTGTTTGGAAATAGAAGCAGCTGAAAGACTGAGGTGTCTAGAGAGTGAGGACAAGGAGAAACTGCGATGTTTGCAGCAAAGGAGAATGAGAAATTTCTACGCTTGGAAGCTGAGGAAAAGGAGAGGCAGAGGCACCATGAGAAGGAGATGCTGACTCTTCATCAGAGTAATGGAGGTAATGGGGAAGGGAGTAACTGGTCCCCAGTAGCACAAAAGGTCAGTAAATTTCTTCTGCATTTTAAAGAGGGGAATAATTTTAATAGTTTCATTCATATGTTTGAAAGGGTAGTAAACAGTATGATGTTGACCAAAGGCTCTGGGTATGGTTCCTGACCCCCTTACTCCATAGTAAAGCTGTAACTGTGTTGTATAAAATATCTGACATTGACTGTTTTAATTACACTGTTGTTAAGAATTGCTTGTTAGAATGTTTTAAGCTAACACCTGAAATGTAAAGGAAAAAGTTTTGTGAGCATAGATGCAAGGCAGATGAAAGCTTGTGTGAATATGTTGCTGAACTGAGCACTTATTTTCATAGGTGGGTGAGTGGATGTCAGGTCACCACTTTTGAAGGGTTGGAAGACCTTTTAGCCAGGGAACATGCCCTTAGCACTTTGCCTGAGGGCATGAGGATCTGGTTTGCTGATAGATAATGTGCTACTTCAGATGAGTTGGGGAAGAAGGGAGACCTATATCTAGCAAGCAGGGCATCCATGCACAGGAAAGGGCTCCCAGTACTGCTCATGGGTTTTAAGGAACCCATGGTGGGCAGCACAGACTGCCGCAACAGAATCTGCCAGTAGCTAGGGAAGCCACTAGTCCAGGTACATGTCAAGGACCTAGGGTTAAATGTTTTGAATGCAACCAGTGGGGCCATGTGGCATACAGATGTCCATTTAGGCAAGGTGGAGAACAAAAGATGAGAGAGCCAGTAAGTGGGAATGACAAAAATGTTAATAGCAGGTTGTCTTGGGACAAGAAGGGTACCGACCTACTGCAAGAGGATATATCCTATTGTAGTGAATGGCAAAGAGGCCATTGCTAAGAGAGAGACAGCCTCTGACATAACTATTATAAAGCCTGCAATGGTTACAGTGGAGCACTACTTGCCCTGGGTAGTCTACTCCAGTCAGAGCTGTAGGAGGGACCCCATTCCAAATACCTTTGGCTAGGGTTTACCTTGACTGGGAGGGTGGAAAAGGAAACCAGCAAGTAGGTGTGTTTGAGGATATCCCTGGCAGATGTCCTAATAAGGAATGATTTGATAATGCACTACAATGCACTCATGCAGTTGCACACAGTCAGGCTTGGAGACAAGCATGTGGGTCTGGTAGTCTGGGGGATACTTGCAGCCAGGACCGCTGAGGTGGTTACTTCAGGAAGGAAACTATGCTGTAGCAGTGGGACAGAAGGTGAGCCGCAGCTGCTAGTGGGTACTGATGTTCCCTTGGACAGAGTGACTGCAAAGGTAGAGGTGAGTAGTAGTACCCAGGCTGACAGCGAGGCACCACTTTCAGGGGATGCCAGACTTCCTGTGGAACGGGAGCTGGGAAGTGTTACAAAGAGAGAGTTGAGACAGGCTCAGCTCTCAGACCCTACATTGCAAGGCCTGAGGCAGGTCAATAGTAAGGCACCTGATTCTCAAGGAAAGGGGGATTCTTTATACTGGGACAAAGGGTTGCTGTATAGAGAGTGGACCCCTGAGGGAGGGCTAGAAGGTGAGAGGTACAGCAATTGGTAGTGCATAGAGCCTACCATCTGGTGCTTCTAGCCATAGCCCATGATATTCCCTTTGCAAGTCATATGGGCATAAAACATACAGAGACGTAGTATGCAGAACTTCTAATGGCCTGGAATTTCCAAAGATGTAACAGGGTACTGCAGGACCTGTGAGCAGTGCCAAAAGGTAGGCAAGGCAGGATACAATGTGAGAGCTCCTTTGATGCCTTTGCCTGTGATTGAGAAGCCATTTCATAGGATAGCTATGGATATTGTGGGGCCTCTGAGTATCCCAAGTTCCACAGGGAAAAAGTATACCTAATGGTAGTGGATTATGCTACGTGATACCTTGATGCAGTGGCTGTGTCCTCCATTGAAGCAGAAAAGGTGGCAAATGCTTTGTTAGAGATTTTCAACAGGGTAGGTTTCCCAAAAGAAATACTGACTGACAGAGGTGCCAATTTCATGTCAGACCTGGTGGCTTGTCTGTGGAAGTCTTGTGGGGTAAAGCACCTGAAGACCACCCCCTACCATCCCCCGGACTAATGGTCTTGTTGACTTTAAACTCTACAATCAAGTCCATGCTACAGGCATTTGCAGACCAGTTTAAGAGGGAATGGGACAAATATTTGCCCCATCTGTTTGCTTACAGAGAGATCCCCAGGAATCCACAGGTGTTTCACCGTTTGCATTGCTGTATGGACATAGGGTGAGGGGCTCTCTAGATTTAATTCGTGATGAGTGGGAAGCTGAGCGTGAACCTCACAAGGAGTCTGTTGTGGCATATGTCCTAAACCTCAGGACATGCTCAGGGAACTCATGGGCATGGCCCAGGGGAACCTGGCAGAAGCCCAACAACAGAAAAAGGTGTGGTATGACAGGAATGCTTGAGCTAGAGACTATGCTGAGGGGCACCAGGTAATGGTTCTCTTTCCTGTCAGACAACAAACTGCAAGCAGCTTAGGAGGGACCCTACAAGGTGTAAGATAGGTAAGTGATGTTAACTACATGGTGGAACTGCTAGCAGAAGGCAGGGGCACAAATTGTACCATGTTAACATGATGAAACCTTACCATGATAGGGAGGCCCTTGTGCTGAGCATTTGCAGTGGATTACAGGAGGAGTCTGAGGGAGATCTGGTGACTGATCTCCTCAGTGAGACTCGGACTGACACCTCAGTGGAAGGGGTAGCAATGTCCCAGCAGACATCTCCTACCCAGGTTTGAGAAATCCGAGCAGTGTTACAGATGTTTGGGGATATGTTCACTGGGAAACCAGAGTGCACCAGCAAGTGGATACAGGACCCAAAGGCCTATTAGGCAGGCCCCATACAGGGTGCTTGAGAGAGTCAGACTCTGAGGGAGGAGATACAGGAGATGTTGTAACTAGGGGTGATTTGAGAGTCGTAATAGTCCCTGGGCCTCCCCAGTGGTGCTGGTGCCAAAGAAGGATGGCAGCACCAGATTCTGTGTGGACTACAGTAAATTAAATAGTCACACAGATTCAGATGCTTACCCCATGCCTAGGACAGATGAGGCCCTAGAGCAGATTGGTTGGGACTAAATATCTTACAACTATTGATCTTACCAAGGGTTACTGGCAGGTGCCCTTGACTCCCAGTGCTAGAGGGAGGTCAACCTTTGTGACTCCTTTTGGCTTGTATGAGTTCACAAAGATGCCCTTTGGGATGAAAAATGCCCCAGAAACTTTCCAGAGGCTGGTAGATCATATCCTAGCAGGAGGGTTTGCTCTTGCTTACCTAGATGATATTGCCATCTACAGCCATTCTTGGAAGAGCACCTTCAACATGTCAGGGAGGTTCTGGGCAGACTACAGAGGCAGGGTTGATCATTAAGCCGAGCAAATGTCAGGTAGGTATGGCAGAGGTCTCCTACCTGGGACATAGAGTTGGGACTGGTAAGATCAGGCCAGAACCTGCCAAAGTAGAAGCCATTTAGGCATGGCCTGCACCTGTTACCAAAAAGCAGGTGTGGGCATTCTTAGGGACAGCAGAGTACTACAGAATGTTCATCCCCAGTTATAGTACCATTGCTGCTCCCCTCATAGACCTGACAAGGAAGAGCAGGCCAGATAAGGTAGTGTGGACCACAGCATGTGAGCAGGCATTCCAGAAGCTTAAAGAAGCTTTGGGAGGACCCCCTGTGTTAGCCAGTCCAGAATACAGCAAAGAATTTGTTGTGCAGGTGGATGCTTCAAACTATGGGGTGGGGGCTGTGCTTAGCCAGATATCTTCAGAGGGAGAAGAGCACCCAGTGGTTTATCTCCATCATAGGCTCCAACCCAGGGAGGAATGCTATGTGGCTGTAGTAAAGGAATGTCTAGCCTTAATGTGGGCACTGCAGAAACTTCAGCCTTATCTGTATGGAAGAAAATTCACTGTAGTGACAGATCACAACCCCCTAATATGGTTGCACAGAGCCAGCCAGCAAAATGCCAAGTTGCTAAGATGGAGCCTAGGGTTGCAAGCATATGATATGTCAGTGTAGCACCACAGTGGCATTAGCAATGCAAACGCAGATGGGCTCTCAAGACAGGGAATGGGGTAAGCTATACTCAAATAGACCTAACCCTCTCAAGCAATGTTTCTCACGGGTCACTTGAAAAACTAACTTGAGTTCTCCAGGGGGGGAGATCTCCATGGGGGGAGATGTGTTCATAGATTCATAGGTAGGTACTAGGCTGTCAGCCCTGGGGCCTGCATAAGCCTAGCCAAAAAGGTTCCCTGGCTTTCGCCACCCAAGAAAACAATTTTCCTGTGCCTCTGTCAAGCAGTGCTACAGAAGTGATCCCGGGGTGAATTTTCTATTTCTCATCCAGTCGTCAAGGCTTTTCTTAGAGGGCCAAGGAGGACCTTTGCTTGACATGAATGGGTAGTTTGTTTCAGAGTATGGGAAGTCTCTGGGACAGGAATCTAACCCTCCAGCATGTTCTGTTTATTGTGGTGACAAGGTTTATGTCCCTGGAGCATGTGGTTTGGAGAGATTGGGATTTCTTTAAGTGCAGCATGTCCAACAGTTCTGGGTTTGACATAACTTTGTATGTTAGGCAGAGATCACCTCTCAGTAGGCGATATGCGATGGAGTAGAGCTGGAGTTTTTTGAGACTATCTGCGTATGGCATCTGTTTGAGGTCAGTAATCCTCTTAGTGAGGTATTTCTGTGGCCTTTCCAATTATTGTAGGTGTCTTGTGATATACATGCCAAACGGGGCATTATACTCTATAATGGGTCTGATGAGGGATGAGTAGAGAGGAACAATGACCTCCTTTTTTCTAGAGGAGAACCTTTTTGTGATGAGGTGTGCCACATAGAAGGATTTCCTGGCTACTGTGGCGATGTGGTTATCAAAAGGAGAGACTACTGTCCACCTGTGTCCCGAGGTCTCTTATCACACTTTAAGTGTTTAGTGAGCTACCACCTATGTGGTAGTTCATGGGTGCCGAGTTTTTCCCAAAGGGGATGACATTGCACTTCTTGGCATTGAGCTTGAGGCCATGACTTTGAAACCAAACATCTGTCTCTGTGAGGCCTTTTTGTAGAATGTCTACATCATTAGGCAATTTGATTATGGCTCCCAGTTTGCAGTCATCTGCAAACTTTGTTAGCCAAAGACCTTCTGTGTTGGCCTGCACTTCAGAGAAGTAGATGCCAAACAGGAGAGGACCCAGGACAAAACCCTGTGGTACTCCACTCTTCATTGGTCTGAAGTCGGACTTGGAGTTGGCTACTTTTACTGTGTGAGTTCTGTCAGTGAGCCAGTTGGCCACCCATCTTGTGACATATGAATTTATGCCCAGTTTAGTGAGTTTATCTATAATTCCATAGTAAGGGTATGGTATCAAAAGCCTTGGCGAGGTCAAGATAGGCTGTGTGCACTACCTTGCCCTCGTCTACAGCTCTAGTGACGAAGCAATCAGGTTTAGTAGACATGATCTACCTTTTACAAACCCGAACTGAGTGGACAAACCCGAACTGAGTGGGGTCCAGGGTTTGGAGGTTACCTACGTCTTTGTTCATCAGCTCCAGTATGATATGTTCCATGGCCTTGCAGACCAGGCTTATCAATCTAATGGGGCGGTAGTTTCCAGGATCCCTGGTGGCACCCTCTTTGTGGAGTGGGATAACTGTAGCTGTTCGCCATTCAGGAGGCACATAGCCTGAGGTGAGGCTATGATTGAACATGGTACTTAGTTGGGGTGCCATTTTGTTCTGTAGTTCATGCAGTACGCAGCCTGGGATTTTGTCTGGTCCCATGGATGCTGTGTTCTTGGCTTTGGAGAGTGTGATCTTGTTCATCTGTGATTACATGGGCTTTGCATTATTCTGGTATTAAGATGGGCCCTTTGGGAGGGTGAAAGGGGGGTAAAGTTAGCACTGAACCTATCTGCCAGGATGTTGGCAATATCGGTTGGTTCTGTGTATTTAGTGCCATTGTGCTGTAGCTCAGAGAAGATCTGAGTGTTGCCATTGAGATTCTTGGCATAGCTGTAAAATGCTTTGTGGTTGGCTTTGGAATCAGTGGTGATTTTATTTTCATAACTGGCTTTGGAGGATTTTATGAGTAATCTCAGCTTCTTGCTGAGGTTATACTCTTTTTTTGCAACAGTTGCTTCCTTCTGTTGTAGAGTTTGTTTATGGTAGGGTACCACCTGATTGGCTTCCTTTTTTTGAATGATAGTGTGTTGGTTCTGTTGGGGATGGCATGATCCATGCACTCGTGTATGTGCTTATACAGTGCTTTTGTGTAAGATTCAGCAGTCGTACCTCTATTTTCCATCTGCATGGGTGCTGTGAAGTTGGCACTTCTGTCTTAAGCATGAAGTTGGCTTTGGAGTAGTTTTTGATGGTGGTTTCCTTAATGGAGGGTGAGGGTGGGATATGGATGTCTAGAGTAATTAGCCTTTGGTTGGATCTGACCAGCAACGAGTTGACCTCTGGAGTGGAACACCGGTTATATTGGTAATGACCAGGTCCAGGATATTGCTGCCCCTAGTAGGGGTGTTTACAAGCTGATCCAAGGTGTTGGAATTTTTGAATTCCAGAAAACATTGAGCAAATGAGTTGGTACAGTAGTTTTCCCAGTTGATGGTGAGGTAGTTGAAATCACGTGTACCAAAAGAAAATTCCCCTGCACGTAGGAAGTTGCACGGCAAATACCAGAAGCATAAAAATAAAAGTTAGCCAGCAACAAGTGAGCTGTGAGAAATAGTAAAGTTTATTCAAACCTCATAAAGACTTAATTAAACAGACCGGTTTCGGCCTGTGTTTAACCTGGCCTTCTTCAGTATATTTATTTTCGACCAAAAATACATAAAGACCTTTTACATCCACCAGGCAGACCCATTGTATCAGGTATTGGATCATTGATTGAGCCCCTTTCTGAATTTTTGACTAGGTATTTCAAACCCTTGCTTTCCGGGGTTAGATCCAGGATTCAAGATACCACCCAATTTTTAAGCATTATTAATGATATGCAAATTGAGGAAGGTTGGTGGTTATGTACACTACATGTAAGTTCATTATACACTAATATTCCCCATTGGGCTGGTCTTGATGCCATTGAATATTGGCTTTATAAATCAAATATCTATCAACCTGGTTTCAATACTTTTTTGATTAACCTTACCGAGCATGTGCTGACGAAAAATGTATTCTATTATGACAAGGAATGCTATCTACAGATCAAAGGCACTGCGATGGGGGCATCCTTTGCCCCCATCTATGCTGATATATTCATGGCATATATTGAGGAGATCTTGATCTATGATGACACTCATAATTTGTTTTTGCCTGAAATTGACATCTGGCTGAGGTATTTGGATGATTGCTGGATGGTGTGGAGATCTGATATTGAGTATCTCAATGAATTCATGGAATATCTAAATGATAACAAATGGGGAATACAATTTACCATCACTTATGACCGTGATTCTATCACATTCGTGGATGTTTTGCTTACCAGGAATAAGGATAACACCTTGAACACTGAGGTATATAGGAAGTTCCCAGAATATAATACCTTACTCCACGCCTCCAGCTATCATCCAAAACACATTGCCAGAAACATTCCTAAATCTCAATTCATTAGAATTAGATGCAATTGCTCGGATGATCATAGCTATAAACATCATTCTCAGGATTTATATAACAGATTTATCAATAGGGGCTACTGTCCAGGATATGTTACTATGGCTCAAAACCATGCATTGGGTCTCAACAGACAGGATCTATTGATATACAAGAATAAACCATTGTCCAAAAATACACTACGCTTCATTACAACATTTGGTAGGAATACCCAATAGGTTTATGGATATTATCAAAGATAACTGGAACATATTGAAGGCGGATGCTACAATCAATACCATGATTCCCAATGTCTGTTCATTTTCTTTCCGTAAAGGAAAAAACTTAGCAGCACATTTCAACCACTACAAACACCATTCTGACTCTGTGTTACCTCATTTATATCAAACTACTATTATGGGGGACAAACTAATTGGTTGTTTTCCCTGCGGCCACTGTACTAATTGTAAATATATTTTGAAATCCAAAGAATTCAGCAGTAAAAATAGTAGCACAGTGTATGATATAAATTTTTTTGCCAACTGCAACACCGATTGGGCTATTTATATGGCTAGTTGTAGCTGCCAATCATTTTACATTGGTCAGACCTCTCGACCATTTAGGTTACGTATGTCAGAGCACTTGAGTGACATCAAATGCAAAAGAACAACTAATGCATTATATAAACATACACTCAAACACCAGACAGTTAAATTTCATTTCATTATTATTGATAAACTCATTGGGGACAGAACCCACAAATCTGGTTGGCACCACAAACTTAATATTAAAGAAAAGAAATAGATTACCAAACTGGGTGCTCTGTTTAATCCAGGGCTTAATGAATATTTATGAGGCATGTTTTGTGATGTTTTATGTCAGCCTATCAAATATCTTGTTTCATTTGCTTTTCAGTATATAAGACTTTCTACTTTTATAATTGTGTTTTTCTTTTTACACTGAAGAAGGCCAGGTTAAACCCAGGCCGAAACCGGTCTGTTTAAGTCTTTATGAAGTTTGAATAAACTTTACTATTTCTCACAGCTCACTTGTTGCTGGCTAACTTTTATTTTTTTGTAGTTGAAATCACCCATAATTAAGGTATTGGGTTGTACCTTAATAGTTTCCAGTATCTTAAGAAATGAAGAGTGAGAATCCTGGGGCATGGTGGGGAATCTGTAACAAGCTACAACCTGGATTACAGTCTTACTCAGTGTTCGTTGCACTTGGATAATTTCAGATGCATTATGTTGAGCAACTAGCATGGAGGTGTGGATATCCTTAATGAATATGGAAACGCCTCCACCTTTAGTGTTTCAGTCCAGGTTAGGTGGCCGAAAAGTGTGGTATGAATTATAGCTTGATAATGCAGGAGTGCTCTGGAGCTTTGAACCAGGTCTCTGACACTGCACAGATGTCGATGTTCTCCATTTTAGAGAGTGTCTCAAGTGAGTGCATTTTGAGGTTTAAACTTCTAGCATTGAGTAGTATTACCCTCTGAGTTTGCTTGCTTGTACCGGTTACGGTGGTGAATATAGCATTTGGAAATTGCCTAAAAAAGGCACTATAGGGATGGCAAGAGCCTTAGCCAGTATCCAGAATCCCAGGGTGTGATAGGTGCAGGCCACCTCTGGCAAGGCATCATGGTCTGTCGACCATGTCATCCCAGGCAGACAGATACTGGATCCCTGTAGAATGACACCAGAAGCTTATGTGAAGATAGGTAAAGGATGCCAGACTAGCCAGACAGAATTCTGTAAATAATTCTGTCATTTGTAAATATTAATGTAAGCCACAGGCTTGTTCTCTTAAATGTGATATGACTGCATTGGATATTGAACTGCAAAAATGTAACAACAGTGCACTCTGCTGTAAGAAAGCTAAGTCAAGCATTTTATGACTGTCTTTGATGTCAAAAGTCTGAGCCTGTATGTCTGGATGAAGGAATTCTGCCTATTGTTTTGAGGCCAGAGTTAATGGCTAGAATTTGCAAGTATAATTTCTTTTATTGCGCTGGTTCCTGACCAGCTGCAAGATCAAAGCAGCCACTTACCACTGAGAGTCTCTTTGCCTGGGAACCAGAAATAAATGATGTAATCTGAAATGAATCAGTGCTACTGTGTTTAATTAAGGACAGAAATAATCAGAGCCTTAGAGCATTTGTCTTGAGAACATCCAGTATCACCAGCACTGTCTTGGTCTATATGTAAGTAGGCTCTTAAATTTTAGTGTTAATCTTGGAAATAGCTAGGAATTAGGAATATTAGACTTAAGTGTTTTTCTGTGATGTCAGAACTTTATACATTATTATTTTAAGTATTTCTCTGTGATCTCTGAACTCTTGACTAGCACTGTGTAGTAAGAAGTATTGTCTTGGGTGTTTTTTTATTATTTATTATTAAATATTTTAAGCCTTTCAACTGTTGCTATTTTTTGTAGAGATAATTTAAGCTGCAAGAGTACATTGCATGTATATAGTGATACTGTACCAAGTCACTCCAAATAAGTCTTGACTGTTTGGTTGCACTTACTATTTGGATAATAATATTGCACAGTATAATTGGATACCCTTTCATAAGGGCCTTTGAGTAGCTGATGAATATTAGCTGGGTGGTGGCAGTGATTTCTACTGTATAGTTTGGGTAAAAGGGGCACTGCAGGAGAACCTGTGCCAGCCTTCTCCAGGAGTGCCAGTGTGGTTGTATATACCTCTCATCTCAAAGTGTGTGTGTGTGTGTGTGTGTGTGTGTGTGTGTGTGTGTGTGTGTGTGTGTGTGTGTGTGTGTGTGTGTGTGTGTGTGTGTGTGTGTGTGTCAGCTACTTGGGCAGGGACACGAAGCACTGGTTGGACAGAGAGGGTGCTGGAGGTTTTAGCTTGCCCACTAGGCTGATATCTGGATCCTATACCTGTACCAGTGGAGAGTCTTATTGGGGACCTGGAGAGAAAGGGAGAAACCAGCCCCAGACTAACTGTGATCTCTGTGTGCTCTTAAGGGAAATTGTACCTTACTGTGTGTGTATTTACTATCATTTCCCTATATGGATGCCCTCACTGGTGTTAGTGGTGAGGATTGAGGCTCCTTGATTGCTGGGCCAGTGCATGGGTGTCACAGGGTCTGATGAGTGATGAGTAGAGGGGAACAATGACCTCTTTTTTTCTGGATGAGAACCCTTTCATGATGAGGTGTGCCATGTAGAAGGATTTCCTGACTACTATGGCAATGTGATTGTCAAAGGAGAGACTACTGTCCACCTGTGTCCCAAGGTCTGTTATCAGGCATTCAGCATTAAGTACAGTGCAGCCTATGTGGTAGTTCATGGGTACAGAGTTTTTACCAATAGAGATGACAATGCACTTTTTTGGCACCCAGTTTGAGGCCATGGCTCTGACACCAGGCATCTGTCTCAGTGAGGCCCTTCTGTAGGATGTCCACATTGTTTGGGGACTCAACTATGGCTCCCAGTTTGTTGTTAGCCACAGACCTCCTCTGTTAGTCTGTACTTCAGAGAAGTAGATACCAAACAGGAAAGGACCCAGGACTGAACTCTGTGGTACTCCACTTGTCTGCAACTTTTACAGTGTGGGTTCTGTCGGTGAGCCAGTTTGCAACCCATCTTCTGATGTAGGGATTTATACCTAATTTAGTGAGTTTATCTAGAATTCCAGAATGGGGGATGGTGTAGAAAGCCTTGGTGAGCTCAAGATAGGCTGTGTAAACCACCTTACCCTCGTCTATGGCTTTGATGACTGCCTCAAAGATGTCAATCAGGTTTAGAAGGCATGATCTGCCTTTCACAAACCCGAACTGGGTGGGGTCCAGTGTTTGGAGGTTACCAATGTTTTTGTTTATAAGTTCCATGATGATACGTCCCATGGCCTTACAGACCAGCCTTGTCAGGCTATAATAGGGCAATAGTTCCTAGGGTCCATGGTGGCTCCACTTTCGTGGAGTGGGATAACTGTTGCTGTGCACCATTCAGTGGGCACAAAGCCTGATGTGAGGCTATGATTGAACATGGTGCTTAGATGGGGAGCCAGTTTGTTCTAAAGTTAGTGTAAAACGCAGTCTGGGATGTTGTCCAGTCCCATGGATGCTGTGTTCTTGGCTTTAGAGAGTGCAGTTTTTATCTGCATGGTTGTGATTACAGGGACTATGCATTCTTCTGGTATAGATATGGGCCCTGTAGGGGGTGAGAGAGGGGTAAAGTTAGCACTGAACTTATCTGCCAGGATGTTGGCAATATCAGTTGGTTCTGTAATTTTTGTGCCATTGTGCTGTAACTCGGAGCAGATCTGGGTGTTGCCATTGAGATTCTTGACATAGCTATAGAATGCTCTGTGGTTGTCCTTAGAATCAGTGTTGATATTGTTTTCATAGCTAGCTTTGGAGGATTTTATGAGGGATCTCAGCTTCTTACTGAGGCTGACTAGGGAGTTCCTCTAATCATGGGATTTTACTCTTTTTTTGCAACAGTTTCTTCCTTCTGTTGTAGAGTTTGTTTATGGCAGGGGACCACCAGATTGGCTTCCTTTTTTTGGAGGATAGCATCTTGGTTCTGTTTGGAATAGCACAATCTATGCACTCGTGCATGTGCTTATAGAGTGCATTTGTGAAGGATTCAGCAGTTGTAGTTGTATTATCCTTCTGCTTGGGTGTCATGAAGTTTACCACTTCTGTCTTAAGAAGCACGAAGTTGGCTTTGGAGAAATTTTGTTACAGTGGTTTCCTTAATGGGGGGGTGCGGGCAGGATGTGGATATCTAGGGTGATTAGCTTATGGTTGGATCTGACCAGTGAGGAGTTGACTTCAGGTGTGGTGTGAAACGCAGTTGGTAATGACTAGGTCTAGGATATTGTTGCCCTGGTGGGGGTGTGGATAAGTTGATCCAGGGCATTGGAATTTATGAATTCCAGAAAGCGTTGAGTGAAGAAGTTGGTACATGAGTAGTTTTCCCAGTTAATGGTGGGGTAGTTGAAATCACCTATTATTAGGGTGTTTGGTTGAATCCTAATATTTTTTAGTATATCTAGAAAAGAGGAGTAGGAAATCCTGGGGCATGGTGGGGGATCTGTAGCAAGCTACAATTTGGATTGCAGTTTTGCCCAAAGTTTGTTGCACTTGGATAATCTCGGATGCATTATGCTGAGCAACTAGCCTGGTGGTGTGGATATCCTTATTGAATATGGACAAACCTCCACCTTTAGTGCTCTGGTCCAGGTTAGATGGCTGAAAGGTGTGGTATGATTTATAGCCTGGTAATGCAGGGGTGCTCTTTGAAGCCTTGAATCAGGTCTCAGTCACTGCACATATATGGATGTTCTCCATTTTAAGGAGTGCCTCGAGTGAGTACATTTTGCGGTTTAGACTTGTAGCATTACCCTCAGTTTTTGCTTGCCTGTAACTGTTACCATGGTGAATTTGTAATTTGAACCTTGCCTAAAAAGGCACTATAGGGGTGGCATGAGCCTTAGCCAGTATCAGGAATCCCAGGGGCGACAGCTTCAGGCCATCTCTGGCAAAACATCGTGGTCGGTCAACCATGTCGTCCCAGGCAGACAGATACTGGATCCCTTTAGAATGACACCAGAAGCTTAGCCAATTGTTGAAGTCAATCATTTTGTCCTTGTACTGCGGTATCATTCTGGATTATGGCAGGATGCTACTCAGGGCTAGGGTCATACATGCCCGGGCTACAAGATCAGAGAGCTCTTCCATGTTTCTTTTCATGTAGTCCAGGGAGGTATGTCTCAGGTCATTCACACCAACATGGACAATGACAGAGTCATGTTTGTACTTGTTGTGGAGTGACCTGAGTGTGTGGGTTATGTGGCGGATCCTGGCACCCAACAGGCAGCTGACAGTAACCTTCTCCTTGTTTAGCCTCATGAGTGGGACATCAGTGTGCCTGACTATAGAGTCTTCTATGACTAGTGTGTTGGGTACGATGCTTTGCCTTATGGGCTGTGGTTGAGTGGCACACTGAGCCTGTGGGCTATGTGTCATTTGGATTGTGTTGTTGGGTAGAGGTTGCTTGCATTTTTGCTTTGGAGGTCTTTGTTGTTTGGGCAAATAATTACTGAGACCCTCCACAAATGTTTTTGTGTTTCCAGGTGTGGATTTTGGTGGTGTAGGTTTAGAGGGACTATGTGATGATTGTGGTGTGGTGTGAGTGTTTACCTTCTCCTCTTGACTATCAAGTTCGGTCTTAGTTGGAGAGAGCTTTACCTCCAGTTTGGCTAGATAAGTGCATCTATCACAGGTTGTGGTGTTGGGTGGTAGGAGGAGAGTGTTGTCTGTGTACATGATGCAGTTGCTACATTGCCCCAAGATACCCAGATTCATCAGATAGATAGGAAAGAGCACTGGGACTTGACCCTTGGACATGCCTGAATAAAAAAACTATTTTCCTCTAGACAAGTGAAGAAAGTAAGTACAGGAGCTGTTTTTCCTCTAGGCAAGTGAGGAAAGTAAGTACTACAACTGTTTTCCTCTAGGTAATGAGGAAGGTTGAGGGCTGTAGTGCTTTGTAGCTTACTTAGTGCTTATAACAAGTTCTGAACAAGTGCTGAGCACGAGGAAGCAAATTCAAGTGCTAGAACTAAGAACTGGCTAGTTCTAAGGGAAGAACTGAAGAGCAGACTTTTTGGTGCTGGGAATAGATTAACCCTAGCGAAGTGGTGCTGCGAGATGTGCAAACTCACGCAAACATGAGTTTTTAACTCAGAAAGTTGAAAGGGATAGAAATCAGCCCAAAACGGCCAGTAAGGTTCAGTTTCAGAGCTGGAAACCACTCCTCTTGCGACAGGTAGGCTACTCAATGCTTACCACTCTCACTGATAAGCAGAAAGACTTCCCACTACCACAACAAGGTCTGGACAACTAAAACACAAACTAAAGCCCTGAAACCAGCATATCTGGGATCCGGACTATTCTAGTATAGGAAAAGGTGGGAAACGAGCAAAGCTGATTTTTTTTTTTTTGAGAAATTAAGCAGAAAAAAGCAATTTAACAGTAATTATGCACAGAAAAGGTGGTTGCACTTGAGTGTGACGCCTACAGTAGTAAATGCAGTTTAAATTATTAATTTTAAGCTGAAAATCAAAGTGTACACACAGTAAAACGATTTAACAGTAAAATGCAGCAAAAATATCAACAGAACCACAGTATACACAGCTTTTAAAGTATGATAACCAAAAACAGTCGAGAAAAAGCCAAAAAGATACTTAGAATCTTATCTGTAAATAGAATAAGATGAACATGAATTAAACATTTTCTGAACAAAAATAGGTCTGTAAATCTAATTATTGTTAAGTGTGCAAAGTCACCAGTTTTAAGAGGGATATTAAGCAGGACAGTTGAGAGGAATGTAAAACAGCACACACTTGGAAATGCAAACTACTTATCCTTTGGAGAAGTGTAACCATGAAGAGAAAACAATGTCAGCACTGTCTTCTGTGGACTCTCAAGAAAGTATACTGAAATAGTCTTTGAGATTAATAACTTCCTTACCTCTGCAGCAGTGTTGCTGAATGGGCTCCTGGCTCAAAATAATTCAATGCACTTCACATAAGCAATTAATGCAACATTTCAAACAAACATGCTCATTTGGAGACTGCAATTGCAGATGATATGCTTGACCTTGAAAAGGAGCATTCAGTGGTTATAAGTCAACTGAACTGTGTGGTTGCCATAGTGACAGATGATGTGCTGATATGGATGGTAAGAATCCATTTTAATCTCTGGGTAGTTCAGGGTCTCATATTTCTTATATTTTTGCTTAGTTTCTTTGGTAACTCTGGTATTTGTGAACTCTGGAGTGTCACCCAAAATATTGTAGCATGTCACCTTTGACACGCTTGTCATAGGTTCACCATCACTTAAAACGTGTTGCCATGTAGAGTATCCTTGGTATCTAGTATCACCCCAACCCACATCTGCTGAGTTACCCCTGTTGTTTTGTGGTTTCCCATCCTAGTTATGTTTATGTGCCATTAAGGCACAAGAGGAAAGAGAGTTCTTACTAGTCTCTGGTCACCCCCTCCAACCCACATTGTGTTTAAGTGCCTGTCAGACACATTATGCACAGTAATCCCTGGTGTTTAGTGTTCCCCTCAGCCCTGTGTGACATTAAGGCATGTAACTTAAGACTTATCCCTGGTGACTAGTGGTTTCCCCATCTTTCTATCCCAGCTTTGTTTAAGCACCTTTCATGCATGAGTATAAAGAAGTATCTCTGGTACCTAGTGTTTCCTCCCACTCCCAGTACTTCTTCTGTTTAAGTGCAGCTTAAGCATAAGCTTAAAGAGGAATCCCTGGTTTTTAATATTTCCCCCTCACCTCCCATTCTGTTTGACTGTCACTCAGGCACAAGCAAAGAGGTACCCTAGTGACTAGTTGCAAGCTCTGCTCATTAGTCTAAGGATATGTAGAAGTATGACATCCACCTCAGCTCACACACATACACACACACACACCCCTCCCCAGGCAGTTGCACTCCCAGACTCACTGATGTTTTCACACACATATACACACCTTCCTAATTTACCCCCCTCACTAGCTCCCTTACCACTGGTTTTTAATATTTCCCCCTCACCTCCCATTCTGTTTGACTGTCACTCAGGCACAAGCAAAGAGGTACCCTAGTGACTAGTTGCAAGCTCTGCTCATTAGTCTAAGGATATGTAGAAGTATGACATCCACCTCAGCTCACACACATACACACACACCCCTCCCCACACAGTTGCACTCCCAGACTCACTGATGTTTTCACACACATATACACACCTTCCTAATTTACCCCCCTCACTAGCTCCCTTACCACTGCCTTTTAGACAAACATGCATACACACACATGCACGCACATGCACACCCACACTGGCACGTACATACACTTATGCATACTTTCCCTAATACTACCTTACCAGTAAACTCCCCAGTACTTAACTGTTCAGTGATGGATGAACAAATCCTTCAGGCTATGTTCACTACTGTGAACAGTCATGAGCAGCCATGCTACTTTATGCAATCAAATGATTCTCTGAATCACTCAGTTGGGTAAATGTCCTTCCACAGTCAGTTCTGAGACCAAGTACATGGCTAATTAGCACATGCCTCCCCCTCTGGCTGTCTCATTATCATATTGCATGGTGGCAGAGACAGGTCACCATGGTACTGCACGTCCTCTTGCGTAAGAACTGTGGTAGGGCTGTTTATGAATTCAAAAAAGTTACCACGAGGTGTATGAATTTGGTCCATAGCATAGTTGACTGTGTCTCATACTGGGACTGTTGCTGCTAGGAATAATCAGAAGCAGTTTTGAAATCACTGCAAGAGTAACTATCTGCAAGAGCTGAAGAAACATGCTCTATCTTTATCACAGTCCTTCTGGAAGTTAGTGAATAATTAAGAATAATCTACCTAAGAGACTTCACATTAAACTGCAATCAAAAAATATGCTTTTTACTGAAAATCCATGTGACTTCCCTGCCACAGTTGCCCACATCTCTGACCAATCTGCATTGTAATCCCCCTTCTGAATTCCAGCTTGAAAGGATATCTCGGTGTCAAGTGAACAAGCTACTGCATGGAATTAAGCATAATTGTTGTACAGGTACATAGCCCTTCCTCCTCACGTTCTGAAGCTGTTGACTCATCTAAAAGTAATAGACTGCTAACAAATATGCAGAATATGTTCTACCAAGGATATAACATTGACAGCACTGGCAGAGTTAATTAATTAATTATATTCTGTCAGCCTTGGGCACAGGCCAGTACATTGGCATACTATGCTTAGACTTAAGCAATGCCTCTGATCAACATTCTTTGCAATTACACAAATTCCACATAGTGGCTCTCGTAACCATTCAGTTGCCTATCTAAATAGTTAACATTTGATAGATTTTGAAAGCTTATCTTGAAGCTACTCTAGGTGACTGTGATGTTACTAGAGAGTTTTTCAGAATCCCACCCCTTGCTGATGGGAAGCTCAAGGTAAAGCTAAAAAATTCTACAAGTGTTTTGTGTGGCATCTCCTAATATATTGTAGTTTAACTGTTTTTTCAGGATTATAGACAGTGCTATGCCTGTCATTTATCTCGGACATTTGCCATTTGATAACCTATGTAAATTTATTTCTTTGATGTTGCTTGCCTGTTAATATGCTGTGTTTCATCCTGTATTCAATGTTCTATAAAGTAGATGTTCTGTATCCACTAAGAGTTACCTGGACTAAAAGTGATGGGAAGCTTTAAGATTTATGGAAAATATAAAAATATTGACCATTATTGAGGTATTGAATTAATGTATACAGAGAAAAATTGTAAAGCCTAACGATTCCCAAGTGTGACAAAAGTTTCTCTTTTTGTTAAAAAGCAAGTTTTTGACTTCTTTCACTCCGATAATCCTCAGTTCTTCCAGTGCTTAACATGTACTGTCAGTTTACAAGGGACACAATTTTATTGTCACAGTTTCAGTATGCTACGAACGTTTGAAAATCATGTCCTAAGAAGAAGGATGTAGTCTCAATCAATATGCATTTTGTCTGGGCTATGGAGAACATTGTAACAATCATTCTGTTTTTTTTGTTTTTTTTAATTTTCTTAACGATCCTTATTCTCCAGTGGAGGTTTCTAGAATCAACGGATTTTCATTTGTGGTACAGTTTAAAATGAAAAACTAAAGGTGACATCTTCTCCAGGTCTGATGAAGTCTACCCATTTGTTAAGGTAGATGAAAAGCGCTTCACATCCATTAGGAATACAATTTGGTGGTTTATCTAATACGTCCAACGGAGCCTTCATTTTATTTATTTGTGAAGTTTATCTTGCTTAGTTGCATCTTCTCCAGCTCTGTTTTAATCTGCTGTAAAATGTCCTACTTGTTGTGAAAAAATTAGACACTCTTTGTGCTAGCATGTCTGGCTGTGTTTCTGTGCATAATTTTAGATTAACCTGTGTATTTTATGCCAGCATGACTAGCTATGATATTGTAAATAATTCTTGTATGTTGATTTGTCATCTGTTTGTACAGAATGTTTTAAAGACTTGAAACTGTGTCCTTTTGCATTTCTAGCTGTGCATGTTTATGAAGAGAGATTCTAAAGGCAAATTGTCTCAGATTCAGCTGATCAGCAGATGATGTCATTGGAATGTTGACAATCGCAGTGTGTGTATGCTACTGTCAGAAGTTGAAAAACAGGAAAGAAGTTTTAGAAAATGGCTTTTGGTTGATTTTCAAAATATGAAATGAAAATTAGAACTGGAACAGTTGACAGGCTAGTCTATAAAAGAGCCTGCTGAAGACAGTGTCAGTTGTCAGAAGTCTGTTACAGTTGAGTTCAGTTGTGAGTTGTTCACAGATGTTCTGTGCAGTAAGTACCCAAAAGGACTCATCGAGAATGCTAAGCCTGCCTTTGCTCTGTTGTAGTAATTTAGTTTAGATAAGGGACGGTGTTCTTTAGTCAGATAGGAAAGTACAGCTAGTCAGATCAGTTAGAGATTTTCTGAACGTTGGATTTCTATCATACGGTATTGGTTTCAATTTCCTGGCGATTGAGTTCTGTTTATTTATTGGAAATTACTGTTTTATATTTTTAATTATTTTGCTCAATATTAAATATTTTGATTAACTTACATTGCTCCTGGTCAATCTATGTTTTTTTAGTGATTTGAGAGTGCTTATACTTGCTTTGATAATTCCCAGGGCCACTCTGAAAGCCTGCTGCTTAGCTCATTTCCTAGTATTTGTTTCAATATTTAATTTTCATAAATGAACACCCCTTTGGTAGGGCATGAAACACTCTGATTGGTAGCAGCATTACTGTATTATTAAGGGGAAGGGGATACAGCTCTAAATCTGTGTAAGGCTTTCCCAGAAGTGTTTGCATGTGAGAGATTTAATTTATTTAAGTGCGAGTGTATCAGAGGTCTTAAACTGGGACACATTGCTGTGAAGTGTGTAATAAGGAGTTGCATTAGAGGTAGACAGAAGTATATAGTCCAGTCCTAGATTGTAGAGCATGTTCCTGTTGTGCTCAGGTTAAAAGTTATGAATATTACTCCTGTTTAAGTGACAGTCTCACACTGGAGTAAGTAGTGAGGATTGAATCTCCTTAGTTACTGACCCAAGATAGTGGGAGACATCACGTTATTGTTGGCAGTTCAGTGGGAAATTATCTGGATGTCACACTTGTCAAAACTGCTGTGTCAGAATGTAGTAAAGCATTTTTACTTTATTTGGTCTTTGAAAATTAAGGTTAAACCTTCAGTAAATTCAAATCATTGCTCTGTATTGCTAGAAGGTATTTTACTTAGTGTAAAATCTAGAACAGTTTTATTTATGTGGTATCCAAACAATTTGGGATTTTTCCAGGTATTGCATATATTTACCCATTGTGTGGTGATGGAGCTCTGACATCTTACATACACTTTTGTTTTGCATTAAAATAAAGGATTGTTTTCTTGCAATGTCTACATAAGGAGTCAAACTGAATACTAGGCCCAGACCTCTCAATTGTACATATTTTCAGGCTTGATTTACCCCGGATGTACTTATTTTTTGTAGGTACGTATCTATTTTCATGCTTGATTTAACTCATGTGATTGTCTAAGTCCTACACCCATCACACAAGATTTTGAACCTGATTAATGCAAAGGAAACCAGACTACATGGCCAACATGCTTGCGACACCAACAATTTAAAAGAGAGGACCCTCATGTCAAAATTTCCTTTTCAGATGCAAAAATAAATGTTTTTGTCAGGTAGATTTTTACAGTATCATTTATTAAAGTCACTGGATTGTACACGGTATCTTTAATAATATGATGCAACATTTTTGTCACTCAGCTTTTTAAACTTGTGTTCCTAAACAGTATCCTAATAGTGGTGGAAGTTGTATGTGCTATTCAGTATTAAATTTTAGTGTTGACTAATTGTCCATATTTTGGTTGGCTCTACCTACTTTTCACTAGCTTTTGTACCTACTTTCAATATCTGCAGGTTGAGAGGTATGACTGGGCCTTGAAGTTTGCTTTGCGACATCAGCATGGTTACTAGGTAGTTTATTAGCCAGCATCAATAATGAACATTTAAGTACATCTCTGATTTCACTTTCAGTCAGTGTAGTTTTTTTTTTAAATAGTGAAAGGGACCTCATATGTTATACTGAATGGTTGATACAGATGATAGGGAGCATATGAAGCCAGGAGACAGTGAATGCCACAGAAAAGAGAGACCAGACACTGAAAGGGGTAATGTCTTAAGAGTATACTTTGAGTGGTGCTAGCAGCAGGGAGACAAAAAGAGCGACTGCTTACCTGATGAAGTATATTTTTTCTGCTATTACCTGTGCGGCTGTCCGTTCTCACTGAAAAGCGAGAATATCTGCTCTTTTGCCTGTTTAAAGCTGTTTTCCAGTTATTTTTTCCCTGCACTTGAAAAACTTGTCCTGTTTGTTGAATTTACCTGTTGAGGCTACACACTCAAGTGCGCTAGCCTGTGTTATATATTTACTGCATTTTCTGCTATTTGTGTACTTAAAAAGCAAAAAAAAAAAAAAAAAAAATCCTTGTTTCCTGCCTTTCCTGACCTAGAATAGTCCCTAATACAGGCATTGCTGTATTCTGGACTTTTGGATAGTTCCTGTGTTGCCCATTTCCTTTCTAGGATAAAAGGAGGCTTCTTTGTTCACCAGTGGGAGTGGGGAGCTTAGAGCAGCCTATCTGTCCCTGGAGGAGTGAACCCAGCACAAGAATCTTGTAGTCTATTGGCCGTTTTGGGCCAATTTCTAGCTCTTTCAAGCCCTCCTGTATAAAACCCGCTTTAGCGCGGCTTTGCCGGGTTTAAACCATTCACGGCTCCACAAAGTCTACTCTTCACTTTTTCCCTTAAAACTGCTCTAGCTCTCAAAATAAACACCCTGTTCTAAGTCTAAAACCCGGCACTTGCTCATACAAGCAATTCTATAAGTTAGCACTAAAAAATTAAAAGCACTACATCCTCACATACTCCCTTTGAGTACTCTGTTCCCCATTGGCCCTTTTGATTCAGTTATAAAGGAGTCCCCTATACTATTCTAGCATGTCCAAAGGTCAGTTGTCGGTTTCCTCTCCAGTCTAGCTGGTGAATCTGGGAATCTTGAGGCAATGTTATAACTGTCTCATGTACACAGACAACCCTCTCCTCCTCCCAACAAGTTCTAACATATCTGAGAGATGCAACCATATAGCCAAACTGGAGGCTGAGCTCTCTCAACCCAGTACTGGTGTAACCAGTCAGGAGGAGAAAGTAACCACATACCACAATTCCAGTCCCACATAGACCTACCACAACAGCAAACCAAACACATAAACACACAAAAACATACTCGGAGGCTCTAAATAAAAATATGCCTAAGCAGCAGAGACCTCCAAAGCAGACATCCAAGCAACCGCTACCCCAAAACAGAACACGTGCATCACATAGTTCACAAAGCCAGTGTGCCGAACAGTCACAGCCCTTAAGGCTAAACAACACACCTGATACACTTGTAATAGGTGATTCTATCGTCAGACACACTGACGTCCCGCTCACCAGTCTGAACAAGGAGAAGGTCATGGTGAGCTGCCTGTCGGGCGCTAGGATTCGCCCCATAACACAAGCACTCAGGTCACTCCAAGGCAAGTACAAATATGACTCAATCATTGTCCATGCTGGTGTGAATGACCTGAGACATACCTCCCTGGACTACATGAAAAGAGGCATAGAGGAGCTCTCTGAGCATGTAGCCCAGGTCGGTATGACCCTGACCTTGAGTAGCATCTTACCCTCACCAAGAATGATGCCACAATATAAAGACAAGATGATCAATTTCAACAATTGGCTAAAGTTTTGGTGTCATTCAAAGGGGATCCAGTGCCTGTCAGCCTGGGATGACATGCTCGACAAGCCACGTTACTTCGCTAGGGACAGCTTGCACCTGTCACCCCTGGGCTTTCGGATATTGGCAAAGGCTCTTGCCACACCCATAGTGCCTTTTTTAGGCAAGGCTCAAAAGACAAACCCACCTTCATAGATAACACAAGGAAAAAGAAACTAAGGGCAATGCTACTCAACGCCAGAAGTCTAAACCTCAAGATGCCCACACTCGAAACTCTCCTCAGCATGGAGAGCATCAATGTCTGTGCAGTGACAGAAACCTGGTTCAAGGCTCCTGAGGGCACCCCAGCACTACCAGGTTATACCTCATACCATGCTTTTCAGCCACAACACTTGGACTGAACCACAAAAGGAGGGGGAGTATCCATATTCATCAAAGATACCCACACCTCCAGGTTGGTGGCACTGCACGAAGCATCGGAGACTATCCATGTGCAACTAACAGTGGGTAAAACTGCCTTTCAGTTTATAGCCTGCTACAGACCACCCTCCCAAACTCAGGAACCCCACTCGGCTTTCCTGAGAACACTGGAAAATATGAAGGTCTCTCCAAACACCATTACATTGGGAGACTTCCAACTACCCAAACATAGACTGGGAGCAATACTCAAGCCCCAGTACCCTAGCCCAAAAGTTCCTGGAATTTATAAACTCAAATGTTATGGAACAACTAGTCACCATTCCCACAAGAGGGGAAAACATACTGGACCTGATCATCACCAACATGGGGACTCTATGCTCCATACCAGAGGTATACCCCTCACTGGTAAGATCGAACCATAAATTAATCTCACTGGATGTCCACATCCCGACCCCACCCCCAGCCCAGAAAACCACAGTGAAAAACTTCTCTAAAGCAAACTTCTCACTCCTCAAAACTGAGGTGGAATCCTTCAAACCCCCCAGGCCAGTGGAAATTACGGTCCAAACTGCAGAATCCTTTATAACCGCATTCTATGGACACCTCCAGGAATGCATGGATCATGCAATCCCAAATAAAACCAAGACCCAATCCCCCAAAGGCAGGCGCCCTGTCTGGTGGACCCCAGCCATAAATAAACTATACAACAGAAGGAGGACGCTACTACATGATAGTGCAAAATCCCTAAAAGGGAAGGCATCTCTGATCAGTATTCGCAAAGAAATACAGTCACTCATAAAATCATCTAAGGCCAGCTTCGAGAGAAAAATTGCACAGGACGCTAAAGATAATTGCAAGGCTTTCTTTAGTTATGTTAGAAACCTGGGTGGTAACTCCCAGGTATGCTCAGAGTTAGTCCAAAATGACAAAAAATACACTGAATCCACAGACATCGCCAGCATCCTGGCTGACAGGTTCAGTGCAAACTTCTCCCCCCTCTCCCCCAAAAGAGCAAATATCCATCCCAGCTGAGTGCTGCCCCCCTGACATCTCAGATGCTCAGGTAAGAGCTGCCCTCTCCAAAGCAAAAAACGCAGCATCAATGGGACCAGACGGTGTCCCGGGCTGCATGAACTCCAAGCAGAGCTGAACCCCAACATAAAGCTTCTGTTCAATCTCAGCCTTACTACAGGATATGTACCCAAAGAATGGCGTACAGCAACAGTGGTCCCTCTCCACAAAGGTGGTGCCTCAACGGACCCTGGAAACTACCGCCCCATAAGCCTGACTAGCCTGGTCTGCAAAGCTATGGAGAGGATCATCATGGAACTCCTAAATAAAGATATTGGGGACCTACAGACACTGGATCCTCCCCAATTCGGCTTTGTTAAGGGCAGATCCTGCCTTTTGAATCTGGTTGATTTCTTTGAAACAGTCACCAAGGCCATTGACGAGGGGAAGGTGGTCCACACAGCCTACTTGGACCTTGCAAAAGCCTTTGATACAATACCCCACTTGGGCATCATAGATAAGCTCTCCAGCTTAAATATAAACCTTTATGTCATAAGATGGGTTGCAAACTGGCTCAAGGACAGAACCCACATGGTCAGAATTGCTGGAGCCATGTCAGACTCCAAACCAGTTACAAGCGGCGTCCCGCAAGGCTCAGTCCTGGGACCTCTCTTGTTCGGTATATATTTTTTGGAGGTACAGGCCAACACAGGAGGACTATGGCTGACCAAGTTCGCAGATGACTGCAAACTGGGTGCTATAATCGACTCTCCAAAAGGGTTTCATTGAGACAGATAACTGGTGCCAGAGCCATGGCTTCAAGCTAAACGCCAAAAAGTGTATAGTCATCCCCTTTGGCAAAAACAAAGTTCCCACAAATTACCACATAGGTGGAAATCCATTAAGTACGGAAGAAGTAATTAGGGACCTGGGGACCCAAGCAATCTCTCCTTTGACAACCATGTGGCCAAACTGGTTAGAAAAACCTTCTATTTAACCCATCTTATCATAAAGGGATTCACATCTAGATCAAGGGAGGTCATTGTGCCCCTTTACTCATCCCTCATCAGGCCCATAATTGAATACAATGCCCCATTCAGGATGTACCTTACCCGACACCTGCAGCAACTAGAAAGACCCCAAAAGCACCTCACCAAGAGGATCAAGGGGCTCAAACAGATGCCATATGCTGCTCAGTTAAAGAAACGCCAGCTCTACTCAGTTGCATACCGCCTACTTAGAGGCGATCTATGCCTGACATGTAAAGCCATGTCAAACCCAGAATTAATGGACATGCTTCACCTCAGAAAATCCAAATCCCTTCGAGCTACGGGCTCGAGGGACTTGAACCTCAGCACAGAAATAAATAGGACATGCTGGAGGGACAGATTCATAACCCAGAGGCTCCCTTCACTCTGGAATAGAATCCCAGTCCTTGTTAGTCAGAGTCCCTCACTAACTCTCTTCAAGAGGAATCTTGACGAGTGGATGGGAGAGCGTAGGTTTACCCCGGGAATCACTTCTGTCTCACTGCTAGACAGAGGCACAGTAAACTAACCTTGAAAAACGACATGCTAAAACTCATTTAAATTGGGTGGCAAAAGCCAAATACACTTGGCTAGGCTTGTAAATGCCCTAGGACAGATAGCCTAGTATGAACTTATGAACCTATGAAATTCAGCTTCTATCCAGGAAGTAAAATAAAAAGAGGGCAAAGTAATGCACAGGCTTAAAATTCATAAGACACTGTAAAAGCAAAATTAATCCAAACAACAAAGCCAGTAGATTTTTCCTTTTATTAAAGCACACTCAAACCTCTCTAGCGCCTCGGCTTATCAGCCTTCCAGGAGATAATGCAAACAGAAAAAAGCATATCTCATAAAGATACATCAATTACAATAAAATCCACCAGTAAAACAATTAACCAATTTTATCAGCACTTTACAATAAAAACGTCCAATTACATTCCTGCTTTAATCCACCAGGAGTTGAGGTGTCATACTTTAAAATAAAAACTGCTTCCTTGGACAGTAATTTATTTTTTAAACAAATTGTGTTTGTTGCTGAAACTTGTTCCAAAATACTACCTTTTAAACCTTCACATGACCCTCCATGCATTTCATTAAAATGAAGGGCTACAGGGCTTTCTAATTTCTTATTCTTAATATCATGAATATGCTCTTGTAGCCTAACCTTGAAAGACCTCTTACTTTCACCAACATAAAATAAATTGCATGGGCATTTAAGAGCATAAGTAATACCCACTGCATTACAGGTATACTCTATTACTGGTTTAAATTTTATACCATTCATTTTATCAAAATATTTCACTACAAATGGACAAACAGAACAATTTCCACATGCCCAGGTACCCACCCTACTAATTTCATAACTTATATTAGTGCTCGGTAAAGAGAAACTAGCGTGAACTAGCATATCCTTTAAATTACGTCCTCTCTTAAAAGAAATCAGAAGTGAATGCCACACATTATTCAATGTATATCTTCCTTCTCTCAAAAATGGCCAATAATATTTTATAGCTGCATCAGAAAGTACATTATATGATGTAACAAAATAAATTTTATTACATGTTGGATATGGTATTTCATGAGATGAATTGTTATTATATTGATTCTTATTTTTAGTATCCATTTCTTTAGAGCGTAATTTTTCTCAGGCTTTTCTAATTACTTCTACTGTATGTCCCCTATTTCTAAACATCCAACAAGAATTTAAAATTTTGTCCACCATCACCAAATTTTCTATGTATACTAGTGTTAATTTTTCTTTGTTCGACATTTCCTTTTAATATTAAATCTAAAAAAATAACTGAATTTCCACTTTGCAAACCTTCAAATTCTAAACCTAACTGGTTAGAATTCAACAAATTCACAAAATTAGTTATAAACTCCATACCTCTTTTACACAAAAAAATTAAATCATCTATAAACCTAAAAAAATGAATCACATTAAACCAGGAATGTAATTGGAAGTTTTTATTGTAAAGTGCTGATAAAATTGGTTAATTGTTTTATTGGTGGATTTTATTGTAATTGATGTATCTTTATAAGAGATGTTTTTTTTCTGTTTGCATTATCTCCTGGAAGGCTGATGAGCCGAGGTGCTAGAGAGGTTCGTGTGTGTTTTAATAAAAGGAAAAATCTACTGGCTTTGTTGTTTGGATTAATTTTGCTTTTACAGTGTCTTATGAATTTTAAGCCTGTGCATTACTTTGCCCTCTTTTTATTTTACTTCCTGGATAGAAGCTGAATTTCATAGGTTCATAAGTTCATACTAGGCTATCTGTCCTACTGGCTTTGTCGTTTGGATTAAAATTCATAACAACCTTGGTAAGTTTGATTTTACTTATTCAAAAAGGGATCTGGCAACTTGTTCACTGCAGTTTGTCTAAGGTAGTTTGGTTGCACATTTCTGACTGAATTGTGTGAGAATGTGAATTTGAATTAAGTGCCATTTGGTCAAATGTGGTTGCCGTGGGTACTTGTACAAGTTGGTGACTTCGTTATTAAAGTGTGTGGTTTGGTTATTGTTATAGTACTGTGTTAATAATTTTGTACATAAAACACATTTTATTATAGTGCAATCCATTACAATGTGGCCGCAATGTTAAATGTAAACAAATTCAAAAAGCAGTTCTTCATAGCAATCTTTAGACAGCCTGCCATCTGCAAAATCCCTTAAATACCCAGAGCTTCAATTAAACTGGCCACCTTCTCCCACCAAAATTACCTTGTTTTATCACTACTGTTATCCTTTTCCCCAACCTTTATTCCCTTCCCTTCCATTTCCCATCTCTGTCTAAACAGTCTCATTACCCTTTTCCTCATACATTTTGTCCTGTGTTCTTAGCCCAAACTGTGTACCTCTATTGAGGGTTTGGATCTATCATTAAGGTTTAGGGTTATATTTGGGGGACTGCTTTAGTTTTAGTGCTCTGGTTATGAAGTAAATAGAGTCCTGTACCTTGCTTTGGGGAGTGGAAGACTCTGCCAGACATAACAGCCATTTCAGATAGTTGTTTGTATTCTGTGAATTCTGTTGACTCATTGACCGTGTATTTTGACAAAATGGTTTCATTTTTTTTCACTACCTGGACTTGATTATGTTGCTATCAGTAGGTTTCAAATGCAAACAAATGCCATACACCCTGACAGAACAAGTAATGGTTTGGTGAATAAACATTAAAATGTTCCCAGAAAATATTGCAGTAAAGCCAGGTGTAGAAGTAACTGAACACTATGTTGTGATGTGATGTTATGATGTGAAGAAAGTAAGAAGGGATGTCATGCAATGTGAAATACCATTCCAGTGTTAAGGATCTGTTCGTTGTCACTGGTGTATCTGTGGCAGGGTACCAGGAAAGAGCGAGCAGAAACATATGAAGGCAGGGAAACAGACAAATGTTCTAAGTGAATTGTCAGAGAAAAAGGATGCTGACTAGAGAAATGCAATGCCCTATGATGAAAAGCTTGTAGATGAATGACAAAGTGAGAAGATTAAGCATCTCAAGAGTTCATTTATTTAATGTTTGTTGACTGGGTAGGACCGATCCATGTAGAACTCATTTCACCTATTGCTTAGTGAGAAATGTGCATAGAAAGATACTTTTATACCAAATTACAAAGACATCAACTCATATGAAAGATTTAATATCAGAGGAGATACAGCAGATTACAGAGACAGCAAAAGCATCTCACAGAGGATCTAGTAACAGGAGTAAGCTTGTGTTACAGGAATCATAAGACTAAGGCTGCTGAGTCATGTGACCATTACACCTTGCAGGGTCACATCCTAGTCTCTACCTTCCTTCTCAAGGAAAGCTAGTCCAGTCAAGTTAGGAATTAATTTATAAATGCCCAGCCAATTATCCAGGTCATGTTTGAAGGAAGATAATGTATCCGTGCTGTACTTAATTGATTTTCACAAGCCTAGTGAGAATCTATTGTTTTGAGATATAAGAAGGAAACGAGAAGAGCTGAGGTCCATTGTTCTGGTGACTGTATATGACAGACTGCTTTCTAATTTATGTGAGAATGTGACTGCACATGAATAGCATTTAATAAGTCAGAAAAAGAAAAAAATTAGAGACAGCTCTATGAGATTTCTCAAATGGACATGTGTTTACTTGGCCGAAGGGCAATGAAGTAAGAGAGGCACAGAATATTAATACTAATGCAAATTTAAATGTTCTTGGCTCACAGGCATTGAGCTTGGAGACTGCAAGTGCTAGTATAGCACGGAACAACAACCCCAGCTCAAGAAGGGGTGAATGTAATGCTCCAAACACTACAGAGGCATTAGAAGTAATAGAAATGCCGCACACTTCAAATGTTTTAATTAGTAACAGTCAAAATGAAATTCCTAAGGCTGTTCAATCTGTAAAACAGAAGGAGATGGTTCAAACCACATTAATGCAGCCACCCCCCTTTTCCCATTCGCAAAGTGGATTTGTCACAAATGAGTCGGTCCAGCAGCAGGGGGAGGAAGAGAAAGCTGCCTTCCCTGGAAGGGGCGGTAGGAAAAGATTTGAAAAGGATGTGAAACATGGCAACAACCTCAGAACACTGCTAGTGAACTTTTCTAGTAAAATGTTAACCAAGCATCAGGAATCCATACTTGAACGTGGTTTGACTTTCATTCCAGCTTCAGACACTGACTTTGTGAATACTGTTTTGGATAATAAGATATTTTGCATGCAGTGTTAAGCTGAAATCTTTATTTAGCAGCAACAGTTCTGAACTTTTTAATGACTTTAAAAAACCCAGCTTATTTGTTCCTGATATGAATCTGGTTTTAGAAGTATTTTGTAATGTTTGTGAAACGCAATTGAAAGAGATGCTTAGTTTTAAAAGTCAGAATAATAAGTGCAGATTCTTTAATTTAAGTAAGGAAAAGCAGGAAGCTGTCCTTGAATTAAGAAATGATGCATCTTTTGTTATTCGTCCTATGGACAAAGGTGGGGGAATTGCTGTTTTTAATATTGAAGATTATGTTGCTTCTGTGCAAAAAATGCTTAATGATGAGAAAGTATATAAGCAAGATGTTTAAATGACACAGAATTATGCTGCAGCCGGGTATTTAAATCATTATATGACTGTTTTGCAAGTAGTTTGATTTCTAAGTCTTTGTTGGGCTTTTTTACTGTTACAAATCCTGTTGTTCCACTCATTCAGGGCCTTCCAAAACTGCATAAAGATAGATATAACCCACCATTCAGACCCGTAGTGTCTGGTCAAGGGTGGGTTACACATTCAATATCTAAATATGTTGAAAATAATTTAAGACCAATAGTTAGTACTATATCTTATGTACTGAAGGACACAAAACAACTTTTGTCTGACATTGGTAAGACTTTTTGTAGTTCACTTGAACAACCAGACAACTGTTTACTGGTATCTATGGATATTAATTCACTTTTTACTGTAATACCCCACTCATATGGGTTGGAGGCAGTTAACTATTTAAGCTTGCATAGCCCCTTTGATATGAAAATTGATTTTCTATGTATGTTAATAGAAATTGTTCTGGAAAACAACATCTTTCTTTTTGAACAGAAGTACTATCTGCAATTGTTTGGCATAGCTATGGGCACACCCTGTGCCAATAGCTACGCCAACATGGTCCTTGCCTGTTGGGAGGAACAGTTTGTTTTGACACATGAGACATTTGCTGATAAAATTCTGTTCTATAGGAGATTTGTTGATGACCTCCTCCTTGTGTGTGTGTGGGGGGGGGGGGGGTGGGGCACAGAAAGTGAGTTAGGAGATTTTTTTTTTATGTTTCTAGATACCACTACTGATTTTTTGAGGTTCACGTATTCTGTCTCCTCGACTGAAATATCTTTTTTGAATGTGACTGTATTCAAGGACACTAATGGGAGGTTATTTTCCTGATTATTTAGAAAAGAATGTAGAAAAATAATGTCTTGAGTAGAGATAGTATGCATTCTACCTACATCTATAGGAATATCATAAAAGGTCAGACCATGCTTATATCTAGGTTAGATAGGAACATTTTGAACAGGATATGGGAACTTGCAGAAATTAATTGTTACAGAGGAAATATTTGAGAAGTGAGGTAGATACTGGGATTCAGCAGATGAGGAAAGGTATGGCAAAACCCATGATACTTCCCAACAGTTGAAAGAAAATTATACTGCTAAATATCTACCCATTCACTTGGAATATGCTGGGAATGTTAGAAAGGTACAAAATGTGATTTATAAAAACTGGTCCATTTTGCAATCAGACCCTGAGATAGCTAGGATTGTAGGCCAGAGGCCAAGATATTGTTATAAAAATAAAATGAATCTCAAAAGGTTACTTTGTCAACCAAAAAAGTCCAAGGAAATGATTTATCATCTTAATAAATGTGGGCAGTGCAGTGTGTGTGATGTTTTGAGTGACAACAGGAACTTTGTACATCCTATAGCAAACAAGAAGTATGAATTTAAAGTTAAGGCAAACTGTAAAACAAGGAATTTAGTATACCTGGCTGTGTGTTTAGCTTGCCCTTCGTTTTATGTTGGCATGACCACTCGCTCATTGAAAGATGGTCAGAGAGCATTTTGCTGCCATCAGAAATAATGAACCAGATAGAAGTGCTCTAGCCAAACATGCTATCTGTGCAGGGGGAATGCATCAGTTCCAATTCAAAGTTATTTATTGAATTTTTCAAGATTCAAGGCTGGGTGATATGAAAAATAAACTGGAATTAAGAGAGTTAAAATGGATTATTGAGTTACAGGCAGAAAAAGAACCAGGGCTTAATCATAAAACATTGATTAAGCCCTATTTAAAAACAAGACGTTTATAAAATCTGCTTATATTGTTCATGTTTTATTAAAAACTCTGTACTTGTTTTATTGAGAAATGTCAGTTTGTGTATTAAATTGTTGGGCTTAGCAAGCTGCAGTATGTCTTTGGCTAGATACCTATTAATATGCTGTCTCTTTAACTTGAGTGCTGAATAGATGGAATCAATTAACAGCAACTTGGTAGAGCTTAAGATGTATATAAAGTGGTTTTAGCTTATGTTTCATTCATGGTCTGAAGAAGCATCTGTGATGTGAAAGCGCTAACCGTATTAAAGTTTTTTGTTATTTCTGCCATGTTTCTCCCTCTATTTCTGATTGTCTGCCTTTGACTCCCCTCTTTGGCTTCTAGATTTGAGGTCAAACAATTTCTTGAAGGCGTCCATCACATTAGGCATCCCAGAAAGCATATTCCTCCTTCTTAGGACCTTAATTTTGTTAGAAAAATTGATTCAGGCTGTTCTTGAGCCTGCAGAATCAGCGTCCCTTACAGCAGCATTCTTGGAAGACTGTTCTTCTTTTGGCCCTTAACTCAGCCAAACGGGTGTCTGAGCTGCAGGCCCTTAGGCTGTTCTCCTTTTTTGGTTTTTCATATGGCCAGGGTGTCCCTTCATACTAATCCTTCTTTTATGCCCAATGTGGTTAATGAGTTGTCTGTTAATCAGGATATTCATTTGACTTCTTTTTTTGTTTTCCTTCTTCACAAACTGCTAGTGAAAATGTTCTTCACACCCTGGATTTGCATCGACAACTCGGATATTATTTGAATAAAACTAAAGTCATTCATAAGTCTGAGCAGCATTTTGTTTCTTTTCACCCTAGGTCTTTAGGATTGGCTGGATATCTAAAGCCATTTCCTTTTGTTATTTCTTTCATGGGAAAAGCCTTCCTTCTTCTGTTAAGGCTCATTTTACCAGGGCTGTGGCTTCTTCTTTTCTGGTGCTTTTTTCAAAGGTTTGGATACTAATTCTATTCTTAAGGCAGCTACTTGGATTTCTGTGCATACTTTTACCAAGCACTATAAGTTGAATGTTTTTAGGGCTAGAGCTGGATTTGCTAGGGCTATCCTACATGGTTTTCTTGAGGGCTAAGCTTGGCCCTTCCTTCTTCCAACTTTCTTCCTGCGTTTTTGTACTGTCCCTGTTATAAGAAATACTCCAACAATAATATAGAAGGACAAAGTACAATTGTATAAAATCTTACCATAACAGTAGATGTCCTCCTCTTCACTGTTGAAGTATTCGCTGTCTCGCTCCTCCCCCTATTTCTTGTCTTATTCTGTATGTACATGTTCCCTCTTTCTCTGCTCATACTGTTGTTCCTCCTGGGGCATTTCACTTCTGAGAATAGTACGTTGATATGTCACCTTTATGCCCTACGCCATGTGCGGGGAGCATATGTGTGATGTACAGCATCTGTTTTACAACCTATAGGCTTTGGTATACTGGCTGGACGTCAGACTACCCTTGGCAGGGAATCCCTCTTGTAAAGAATACTGCAACATGAAGTGAATGACATTTACATCTGCGGAAAGATTTTACACAACTGTATTTTGTCCTTGAATTTAGATGCCAACCTAAGTTCATGGGTTGCATTAGTAAGTCTGATAGTCTTTATTAGGAATTTGACTAAGATATTAATATTTTTCTTCGGGGGGGGGGGGTTCTGTTGATCTTCTGTATATTCCAATTACTTTTTTCCTTTTATGGTAGATTTTATTTAGATCAGTGGATTGCCAGGGAGCTTTGCTTTGAAATTTCCTATTGTATTGGATCTAGATGGGATTGCTGATTCTGTTTTTATTTATAAGGCAATAAAACTCCTTTGTGAATCTATCTGCTTAGGCTATGTTTGAGATAATGATGTTATACGGGTATTTTAAAATTTCATCATAGAATTTGAGGAGATTTGCGTGGTTGAAGTGATTGAATTCCAATATATTGGTTTTAGGGGGCTGTATAGATATATTTTTGAGCAGTTTTTACCTTCCCATGCATCATCCTATAGCTTTCTACACCAGTGCCACTTCCATTGTGGTGTCTACCAGCTTCAAGGAACCTACAGGTGCCCAGAAGAGTCTCACTGTCACCTTCAACCATGTTTTAACTTTTTGACCTACCCATCACCCCACACTCCATAGGTCTATGTGGTTGAGTCCAAGCAGCAGGCTTATAGTGGAGGCAATGAGACATTTCACCCCACCTCCACAGCAGCAGCAGCTCAGCCATGTCCTATCCTATCCCCCTCTTTTGGTTCTGCTCCCTATGTCAGCATCTCCAGCTCCCAGCAGAGATCGCTGATAGGAATGCACATGCAACCCCCTGGATGGGCATGCTCCTCCCTCACTGCCACTATATCAGTCGCCCAAGCTGCTAATTGAACATGGGTTGGCAGTGTTTGTAGACAGGGCTTTATCAAACTGCATTACTGATGCAGTTTGGGGATTTGTGCAGCTTGAGGAAAAAGATTACTAGTCTATGGTGTGAGTTAATTGGTGATAAAGTTACTAGTGGAGTTGTGCATGATGGCGCTACATCTGTGAGCAGAAGGCCAAGAATATTTTATTCTCTAGTTAGACCAGTAACAGTCTAGTCCATTGAGTTTTTATTTGTTAGATCTAATGACTTTTGTGGATATGCTACATTAGACACTCCAATCAGTTGATGGGTAGCTAAAGTCTCCCAGAATGATGGAGTTCTTATTTAAGGGGAGTTTGTCTGTAATGTTTGGAAATCTGATATTAACTCACAGGGTCATTCAAGGTGTCCTGTAACAGAAAATAAACTGATAGTTGATTTTGTTTTGTGTGATTTGATGTGAAATGCATTTCATTTTTGGGTGTCTGGGAATCTGTAGAGATTATATGGTCTCAGGCAAACTATGGGCACACCAGCACTGTTGCACTTGAGTCTGAAGTTATGGTAGGAGTTGAACCCATGTGCTTTCAAATAGGGATGCCTTCCAAATGCAGGAGTACCTCAAAGTCAGAAAGTGTTTTATTTAGACATCTAGCATCGACCAGCACCACTTTTATTTGATCCTATTTTTATATTGATACTTTTGCTAATTTGGAATGTTCATTAATTCAATTTTTCACCACAAAACAAGAAGTCAGCAGGTTCACACAGATCCACACCCCAATTTATTGACATTAAGAATTTTTGTCTTACTAGTAAATGAGACATCATTAGAACAAGAAAAAATATCTTGGTGAAAACACATGATCACCACGTAGCCCTGACACTGTATTAACCAATAAAACTCATAATATAAACACAATTTAATATAAGAAATGCTCACATGGTTGATTAAAATGCAGTAGACATTTGAATGATTTAAAAATTAAATAAACCCCCCAAAAACACCTTATTTAATGCAAACACTAAATGTTCATGGATGCCAACTTCAGAATACTAATAATGAAGATGTGATCATTCAAATCAGGTGGTAGGTTGCTTATCCTTGTTTAACTTTATCTGTCAGCAGAGCTTGCATGTTTCAAGGTGCTCCTTCCAAGCACCACCCCTGGAATCCTTAACCACTCGAGCACTGCAAAGAGTAAAATATTATGACCTGGTTCATGGACATGCTTAAGCAAAGCATTTAACGAGTTATTTTTCCTACTATCAGAAATGTGCTAATAGATCCTTTCACACAGCTGCTTCTCCATCTTCTCCCACATAAAAACAGGGACAGTTCTTGCATAAGGCTATAGCAGTCCAACTGTGTAGCAAAAATAATACTGTCTTTTGGTTATAACCCTAAATGCCCACAATGTAATAATGTCACACACTGAAATAAATTCACATTGTGAACAACAGCCACACTTAAAGGTGCCTTTATTTTTCTTGCCTGCTAGGGCTCAATTCCAAGTAGTTTTTCAAGCTTCGCCCCCACCCTAAAAGAAAACTTGGGTCTTTGCCCCTAAACTTTTCTTACTTCAGGGTTATAGGAAAAAATATGCCAGTGCCTGTTAATAATATTGTGAATATTTGAGCTGTCAGAGCTAAAGGTGAGGACCACAGATTTCATGTAATCATTATCCATATCAACTGTTTCACCATTCTTTATGTCCTAAATACCTAGCAGGGGAAAATGAATACCTTCAAGCCTTTTTTTTAAATTGCTTCTAAATTAATATCCTGAATTAACTTGTTTGGATATCCTCTTTTGATAAACATGTCCCCCAGCTTTGAAATTTCCTCTAAAAAGGTATCGGAATTAGATAATCTGATCCAGTCTAACCATCTGTCCTTTCACAATGGCTCATTTATGGTGGGCTGGGTGGCCATTAGAATAATGTAAGATAGAATTAGAGTAGATAGGTTTTCAAAAAATGTTCAGAGCAAAATTCCTACTCGTACAATCCTTTATAATTTCCAAGTCCAGGTACAATAACTTCTCTGAGGTGACTGTACTAGTAAACTGAAGAAATTGTCTGACAGAATTGATGAATTCTAAAATTCATTAAACTTATGTATACCATCGTACTATAAAATATTTATGTCCAGAAACCATGTATAAAACTCCAACAGTCCACAGTATTGAAAGTAAACTTCATTTCCCATTGGGCCTGTGATGTCCCTGGTCTGGGCCAGTAATCAATGAGCCTTAATCCTCACTGCTGACTCTGGAGAGGGTTATTCACTTGGAACAAAAATAGATACACACAGTATTTCCTGATGCAGCTCTCTGCACCAATCACAATTTCCCTTAAAAGGACACAGGGAACACACTCAATCCAGGGGATGTATTTCTTTCTCTCCAAGGCCCAGTAAGACTGACACAGCTGTAGAGTTGAATCCTTGGCTGAGTGTTCCAAGCCAAGTCCTTCACCACCGTCTCTGTGAAACCAGTGCTCTGTGTCCCTGTTCCAAGTAGCTGACACACACTCTTTGAGATTTGGTTTTCACACAGACACACACACACACACACACACACACACACACACACACACACACACACACACACACACACACCTCGGAATGGCTGGCCCAGATTTACTAGCTATGTTCCCTCTACCCAGAGTATAAGTATCTACCTTAGATACTGCCACCAGAACACTCTAAAGCCAGCCACTCTAAGGGTGTTACCAGGGTACCCAATTATACTGAGTAAAATTAATACTAATACAATGGTAGTGTTTGATCAATGCAGCAAGGCTTTCAGGAGCAGCCATAATGTCACCAAATAAATATAAGTACTCTCAAAGGTTAAAGTATTCTGTAAAAGACCAGCCACAATGAAAACTTTAAGTAGATTTAATGATAATAAAAGGACATGAAAATATTAAATATTTTCAATAAACACTAGAGTTTCAATCACAGGAAATATTAAAAATAACACAGATGTATAGATTCACACAAATACAGAAAAACAGTACTTAACTAATCTCACTACATTTTCCTAACTGATCTAAAGCATTATTGTGTTCTGGTTCCTTACTAAAGCAAGGCAAGATAAAGTGGGTGAGTGGTCTTCCCTCTTGGTCAGATTTCAGAAACAGACTGCCCTGAGACTTCTCATCTGGTATTAAAAAAGCATTTCAGGTCTGGATTACAGAATGACATCACATACATCTGGTCATCTGATTCTGGTCCCCACACTACCCCCTTTAATAGAAACTGAACTAGAATCTAGCACGTGTGTTACCGTACACCCAGATAGAGCTTTCCTGAGATGTGTTATATCATCTGGAAGCTATAAAACCATTTCAAAACTTCCACCCTACCATGGTAGCAGTTCACAACTAAGGACAGTACAGTATGATTCCTAGCCCTGGTTTTTACAGACATTTCATCTTTGGCTGCAATCAGAACTGTAAGATACAATTTTATGGCCTAAATCAGGTAATTTAATTTCAGACTATCTTTTAAAGTTAGCTGAACTGAGATTAACCTCTTCTCTTCCAGTATCCTCTGTTGCAGTATATTCATTTCAACAGTTACAATACAGCCTGACATACAGGTACATTTCTTTTCTGTCCAGCAGGACCCACTGTTGGTACACTTTTTAACAGAAGCAGCTTCACAAATACATTTTAAACACAAGCATCTGTACAAATCAGTTTGATATACAAATTACATATAATTCTTTACAAAACTCCAGCTAGCTATGCTGGCATATGTTACATATCCATTGCCCTACTTCTCCTGGCATAGCTGGAAATATTTCACGTCATCACACGGCCATATTGAATAGCATAACTGGTTTAACCAGTGCCCTGGGTTGGTACTATGCACCAGCGCCCCACCCCCTCAGTTGTTCAAGTGAAGAACAAAAAAAAAAGATCACTACACGGTAAGCGATCAACTTATCACAGTTAGATCTAAACACACCCCCAGCTCTTCCACTGAAGAAAAAAGAAAAAGTGTTCCTTCTACTGGCACACCGCCAGGTTGGCCAAATACGTGACACATCTGCCTCCCTCCTGCCCTAGCCATTCAGGTCCCATTGCTGTGCCCTGCCCCTGACCCTCCTTCAAGATATTTTATTTAAAAAAATCTTCTTTTAAACTGTAGCAAACTATTTGCTACAAATGTAGCAGACACAATTTATACCTTGCCTGCATGGAGAGCTACAGTGCTTAGGTTTTAGTTTAAATATATTTATTTATTTATTTTGCATTTAACCTGTAGCAAACTGCTTGCTGTGGGTTAGAGCACACACAAGTACTACAGTGCTTTGGTTTGACTGCAAATGCAATACTTGCTTTTAAAAACTGGTATTGCCTTAAAGAGTGATCTGGGTTGGCTGCTCGTACCCCCCCCCCAGCACTTTATTCCCTACCCTAGCTGCATTGTGACTATATTAGCATAAATGGGAGTACAACTGTCCCCCATGACGGCCTCCTTATTTTAATGGAAATATGATTCCTCAAAATAAAGTTGTTCTCCAACACAATCTCCATTAAAGTTCTGAAGGTGCTGAAATCCTCATTTGAAATCCCACTACAGTCTGTCAAAAATTCTCAAAATATATCCAATCCTTCTGCATATGGAATAGAGGAAAACAAATCTTTGATGTCAGTAGTAACAAAAATTAAGTCATCATGAAACAATTCTTTTTTCAGTAGTATGACACTTTAATCAAGTAAACAGCAGACTGGTAAAAAGTTTCAGGCTTGGTATTCAAAAACTTTGCAGTAGCACGAGTCTTAGACCCACTCACATCCACAACCAGGTTAAGGGGGGAGGTCCATCAAACTTTTATGAGTCTTTGGTATCCCGAATGTAGCCAGGCTAAACCTTACATAAGAAAGACACACTTTTTTGTACCTATACATAGTCTGTGAAGAAGGGAGGATTCTGCTTAGTATAAGGGTTTTACCTGCATTCTGACATGCATAGAGGACTGTGGGGTCACCAATTGCTAAAACATGGTTGTTTGTAGAATGTTCTGGTATGGCCCTTTTTCTCATGATGACTCTGTTAGAAGTGAGATGATATGTGATAAAATGTTTGATTTTGATTTTTGCTTAGACTTGATTCTTACTGGGCTTATGATGCTTAGGTAATGATTTCTTTCTGGGTTGGCAGAGTAGTGTGTGGTGTATTAGCACAATGCTTACAAGTCTGTTTTTCCCCCATTATGAAGTAAATCTTTATTTGATTTACAGAGAGTTGCAGAACTTAAAAAATAGATATTTATAGTCTTTTCAGATAGCTATCAGTTAGGGGTAGTATAGTTATGTAGGGATGTCTTTTTAAGTAACTTCATAACATGGGTATAAATGCAGCTGTGATAAGCTCAGTTCGGATACCTTGTGTAACTGTAGTTATGTGCTGGTTTGTCTAAGTTGCTCTTGTGAGCTACTTTTGGGGTGCTGGGTGCTCAATTGTGCACATTATGCAGCTCTGCACACTGTGCTGAACCTGTACATGGAAATAGCCTATTTATTGACAGGATATGAGTGAGCTAAGTGTCAGCAGCCATTTAAAGCTTACAGTACTAAGATACTGAGATTTGCGGTGTCAAGTGATGTTTGTTCAGTGAAATTAGTAGAATGATTGTGCACATTCTGCCGGGGACCAAGAGAAATGCTAGCAAATATTTTTGTGATCAAGTACAGACAAAGTCACTCACTAACATGCATTATGATTTTGCTGGCATGTTCTTATAGGTTATAGAATAAGGATGCGTGTGCAACATTGTATGTTCCTCTAGGGAGGTCTTGTTTGGAAATGATAACTCTCAAAACTCTTAGTGCCAGTGCCGGTGTTATCATTTTGGGGGCCCCACAGCAAATGTCAAGTTGGGGCCCCCTAGGCACTTCCAGATTCAGTATCACCCAGTCACAGCCACCCATCTGAAGCAATCTTTTAGTTCATGCTGCAAACTTTTTAGGAGTAGTGTGCACAGACTGACCTGTGGCTACAGTGCTCTTACAACAGGTTACGTATGTACCATACTGCGTTGGAATATCTCACAAAGGGAAATATACAGTCATTGGCATTTAGTTGCAACAATGATACTTTACAATAACTCTGTGTACAGATCTGGACTTAGCTGAAATGGTGCCCTAGGCCTACTATTTCAGCCCCTCCCCCCGGTCCTCCCCTCTGTTTCCTCCCGTCTTGGGATCCCCATACCATGCATATTACATTTTTGCTTCCTTTTCTCACATTTTGTCTTATTCTTCAGCTTTTTCAAAAAGTCATAACTTTATATATGCTCTAAAATGCATTTTAAAGTTTTTTTTTCTTTTTACACATCCTTTTCATCCACTGTTGGTTTGAACAGAAATAATGATTAATTATGATTAAGAAAAGAAATTCAAGGTTGCTGTTCAGCTTTACTTTTCCTTGCAGCCTTTCAACACATCTTTCCTGACCAAGACAGCACAGTAATAAATATTTAGGAAATAACTCAAGTAAGCCAGGGTGCAAGAAGCCATATAGTTATAAATCATCTGGGATGCATTTTAGAGTATTTTCACACCCTTGTGATCCATTTGTGGCCTAAACAAAAATCATGAGTAAGAAAAGAATTTCAGTCTTACTTTTTTTTCTTCTAAGGAAGACATAAGTTGTGCCCAAGACTTAATGGTCAAAGCTGACAAAATAGTAGCTCACAGTAAACTAACAACCAGTTTTTGTAGGGATACACAGGTCCTATATGGAAATACTGCTTGCCTCCCTAACCCTGCAAAAAAGACAACCTCTGCCTATACATTTATGGGATTAGAGTAGGATGAAAGCAGAGGTTCAAATTGCCACTGTCATGTATTTCAAGTGACTGCCGATATACATATACACATACGCAAAAATATACGTATACACACGTGTGTGTGTGTATGTGTGTGTGTGTGTATATATATATATATATATATATATATATATATATATATGTGTGTGTGTGTGTGTGTGTGTATATATATATATATATATATATATGTGTGTGTGTGTATGTGTGTATGTATGTGTATATATATATATATATATATATATATTTATACACACACACACATAAATATACATAGAATGCCTCCTCACTCGTAACCCTCAAAGGCAACCACCTGTATTTGTGTCTGATGTGTGATTGTGAGGAAACTGAAAAAAAAAATGATTACAATAATGTATTTTACTTCTTTCCTCCTACACAAGCTACAATAACCTTCTTTGTATACATCTGAGTTCGTGAGTAAAGTAAAATAAACAATGACCATACTGTCCTCAGTCCAATACAGGCTATAATGACCTCCTGTGAATACCTCTAAGGTTTGACTGTGATGAAAATTAAACAAGCAATAACCACACACTCCAAATAACCTGCAGCAGCTTTCTGTACACACACACACCTGAGCAAGGCTAGTTTTGTAATGGGTGCTGTTGAGAGCAGAGGCTATTATCAGCCTTTATCCAAACAAGATCATATGACAGCCCTGTTAAGGTTAAACGGTGTAATCCTAAAATTAACACATTGTTTTCTCCTCATTTTTCCCCAAAAGCAGCCGCTTTTGTGGGGCCCCCACACAGTCAAGGAGGATTGGGGGGCTCCCCTGCAAAACTTGTATTGCAGGTAACTAAAGACTGATATGTTACCTTTAGTGGAGAGAATGTCCAACAGCAGGGATTAACTAAGTCAGGGGCACTATGTCAGTGGTAAAATATTTAATGGAATTGTGAAGCCTGTTACTAGATAAAACACTGTTACTATAACCAGAGACAGCTTTGAAATTAAGGAGATATAAATAAGGTTATGACCCAGCTGGTTTATTAAGTGTACAAGATTTCTGTACTAGCTTTTGTTGGTTTGACAGACATATTACAAAATATCAAGATAAGATAACTTGCTGTGGCTGGGGGCTCCAGTGACTTTAGGGTTCTCTGGTGCCTAAAGTCGGCTATCTTATTGCAAGAACTCTAGAACCAAAAATTGTAATGACGGGACGAAGACTCAAAATCATGGAGAAATTGTAATCATTGCTCCTATAAATGTTAAAAGTTGCAAGAATAACAGGTTTTGCATTAGTATACTCTTTCTGAAGGATAGGAAGTCTGAAACTCAAGTGTCTTATTTAGTGACTTCAGTGTTCAATGATTTACCAGAAAAATGCAAATTTTACGAAAAACAGAGTAAAAATGTGTAAAAATATTTGGACATTCTGCAAAATTCTTTAAGTTGGGAACAGTGTAAGTATGTTTTCCCACTTTAGAGTGGGATAACTTACTAGACTGCTTGACAAAATTGCATTTGGTTTATTCTCCATGCATTTTCACTTAGGAGGGTCCTTTCCAGTGTGGGTTGGATGGGAGTTTAGCCTCTGTTGTAGTGTGGGGTATTTTTTGTGTTTGTTTTTAATCATCTTGTCTGGAACTCATTTGTTCATCTGTGAACCTCACTTAAAATCTCTAATATAACATTAATAAATTCTTCAGTAACCCAATTAATCTCCGTCAGAGTTAGTAGACACTCTCCTAGCCTTGTTATCCACTGAGTGCTGGGATGCATCACAGGGCATGTACACCAGTCTCACCCAGCACATAAGTGCCTATGGGCACTTTGGAATTACTAGTTCATCTGCAGCATTTTTCTGGGATGGAGGAGGAAACCCCAACACCATGTGTAAAATCCATGTGGGCTCAGAGACACCTTGCTGGCTTCATATAGAAGGCCTCCCCCCTCCACTTGAGACTCATACTGGAGAAATAAACACTGTGGAGCAGCAGTGTTAACTACTTTGACACTTTTTAATTTAGAGAATTTGGACAAAAAAAAGTCCTGACCTGTAGTAATTTAGTACAGGTGGGGGCTATGACCTATTTTCCAGACTGTTCTTTTTTTATCATATCATAAATGTAGACTGCTACATCTGATTCATCGTCATTTTCAGAGGTATAACATTTTATAAGTACTTCTGTTTAAACGGAAAAATGTGTTAAAATGTGGTTGTAGTATTCTGAACATTTTTGTTTCTGCTGTATTTAACTGTTGCAGATCATTCTGTTTCCTGTATATTTCATGCTAGCTGTATTTCATAATGACTGCAGCCCTCAGAGTGCATAAGAAAGATAACACTAATTTCCTTCCTGTAGCTATTTTGTGCCTTGCAGCTGAGTAAGAGATAAATGTCCTTGTTATCACAGGGTCCTTTCAGTCATCTTGCAACTTTTCATGCGTCTGGAACATCTTATTTTCCCTTATTGCCTTTGGTAAATGCAAGGGACTGTTATCAAGTCTTCATTGTGCTGGATCATTGTATATAATTATGCCTGTCAGAAATACATTCATATTGGTTTCATTTACTTAGAATTTTTCTTGTCACTGCACTGCCATACCTCTCAACCTTTTAGCACAAAGAATCTTGACAAAGGCTCAAATAATGGGGTGGGGACACATTTTAAATATCGCACTTATAAATTTTAAAAGTTGCTAGAATAATATATTTGGCTTTTTTCTCAGTTGCTTTTATTGAAAATTGTAACAACAAAACATTAATATACGATAAAAGACATATTAAGAAACAAATATACATACCTAAAGAGCAATAATAAACAACTAAAATAACTATTTACAATGGTGTTTACTATAAAACAAAGCTTTTTAAACCATATATTATATGAAGAGGTGATTCTAGATGTTCTTGTCTTGATCCTGATAAGTTCAAGATGACAGACTTCAGTTGCCAAGTGTACAAACTCCTTCACAGTAGGAATATCTGATTCTTCCAGTTCTTAGTGATGACTTTTCTTGTTAATGTTAAGATACTCCATAAAAGAGGGTATTTTATTTTCATGACATAAGTGGGAATAGGTGTATTAAATAAAATGAGATTTGGTCACTATAAGAATTCATATTATCCCTATAAGCATGCATTTTCTGAAGGGTATGAAGTCTGAAATTCAGATCTCTATCATTATTTAGTGACTTCAGTATTCAATGATTTCCAGAAAAACATAAATGTTAAGAGGAACAGACTAAAAATATGAGGCAAAAATCTGGAAATTCTGCAAAAATCTGTACAGTTGAAAGGTATAACACTACCTTAACAAATAAGTACTACATACCTCAGAACACTATCTTCCTGTATTTTGTTTTCAGTCTCAACATGATTTTAATAACCACCTTTCTGTTTTCAAGGTCACTGTGTCTGTGTAAGGAGCTTTCATCATTCAGGTACTTGTTCAAGGCACAGGATAGTAAGCATTATCTCAGTCCATATAAAGTGTTCTTTATGTGCTTAAATTGTCAGATGCGTATTGCAGTAGTTACTGATGGCACCTTTATGCAAATGCCATTTTTTTCTTGTATGTAGACTGATGCCCCAGTGGAGCAGTGTGTGTAGAGAAGTGACAGGTGCAAAGTATGGGCATTTCTAGTTACATTTCGGACACATAAAATGGTAGTAGTAATGACATGAGATCACTTTCAAATCCCTAAAATAATAAAAAGTGTTCAGCATACTTAAATTGTCAGTAGTGTTGCCCTCTCCTCCATTTCAGGGTTTTATTTCTCTGCATTGCTTAAACAGAACTGAAAGTCATACAGAGTCTTTAGCATGAAATACTAGAAATGTCTGATCTCTGAAATAACCTTTTGAGGGTTAACAATCCCACAAATGTTTTCTTTTTTTTTTAGATGATAATCCCATAATGTGCAAACACTGCTTGCCGCTATATTACTGTCAGTTAAAAAGCTGTTTAGCAGGCACTGTTGTGTATTTACTCTCACACATTTAACCACAATAGATTCCCATGAGTTCACAAGTCCAAAAAATGCAACAGCTTCCAAGATGAGTTCAGTTTTTGATCTCATGAATTTGAGGTGCTGCATGTGATGGGACATGATATGTAACCTTTATAAATGTAGTTTTTGCTTCATGACTTTAAATGACTGTATTCTTTAACAAACTGATCATTTGCATTTTAATGTGCATATTATCATCTTAGCTTACAAATACTTTACCATCCACACAGATGCCCTAATCTCCAGTGAATCGGTTATGTATCAGCTGCTACATGTACGCATTAATCCTAGCAAACTAACCAAATAACTCCTTAATATAGTTTAATATCCTGGTTGCAGTACAGGATGGTTTCATGCTTTATTTATTTACAATGAAGGTATCTACACTTTGTACATGTCAGGCTAGGCCTAGTCACGTTGCACAGAACCACTACTACAGTAACCAAAAGCATGAACTGCATAAACTACAGCAGACAGAGCAACCACACAAAATGCTTTTTTTTAATTGAAAGTACTCCGGTAATACTAAAACCAAAAATATATATTGGAATAAAAAATTTTTAAGCAAACACACACACACACACACACACACACACACACACACACACACACGCACACACACACACACACACACACACACACACAACCATGATGGCAGTAGTCAGACCCCCAAATACAACTCAGATAATGTTATAAAATCTGTAACATGAGAATAAATAAAGCAGTAAACACACCCAACATGCTGTAAAAAATGCCAAAATAGAAGGAGAGAGAGAAAATTTTTGGTGGACCTCTACTCATAAAACCAAAAAGACAGCCAGCCACACAAGAAAGAACTTTTCTATCCATTAAATACACAAGAAAAAAAGATTAAAATGGATGTCAGAAAAAAAAAAAGCCTACCACCACAAGGAAGGAGCACCCCCTGCCAAATTAGAAAACAGGAACCTATAAACAGTCTGAAATGTAAAGCATTTGTATAACATTCGGAAAAACAAATCAAATTATGTAAAAAGTGAAAATTCATCTAACACATACACAACTCCTTCCACCAGCCTCTGACACCAGAGCTGAGATCAACTTATAAATGAAATTAAAAAAAAAAAAATCTTCCTCCCCCAAAATATCATATAACTTAAGCGTGTGTGTGTGTGTGTGTGTGTGTGAGATGTACCACTCAGGGACCCTCCATATTTTTGACTGAGGCCATCTAGAGATATGACTGACTGTCCTCAAAAAAAACAAGGTTGAAACTAAGTACTAGAAATTGGATTCAAAATGTATTCCGTTGCCATTCCAGGAAGAGACTGCTAGGCCTACCCCACTTCAAGACAAAATGCCATACCTAATTAAAAGACAAAGTACACTGTTGCCAGAAGTAAATAAATAAAATAAATAAATGTCCCCCTTCACAGCTAATTAAAAACTAGGCTGAATAGCTAAAAAATACCCTTTAAGCGATCTAAAATTACCAGAAAAGATAATAATTCAAAATAAGCCCCAAAACAGAAAAAAGCAGTTAATTAAAATTGTATGCTTCCTCAATCCCATCCATTTTGAATAATATCTACTTTAAAATCTAGTCTCAAAAAATATATATATATAAAAAAGCACCTTAGAAAACTAAATGGAGTATGTGGAGTGACAAGTGAGGCATGTATGTGGCGTGACCTCTGAAGTATGTGTAATGTCTGGTATTGCAATGGTGAAGTTGATTATGTGACAAATAGTTGAACTCCTCCTGTTCTACAGACATAAGTGCATCTTTCACCTCACCCCCATATGGGCCATGTATTGTGATATTTGTTTATTTTTAGTAACGAAGGTAGCTTTTTATCATGAAGCTGTTCACTTTGCTTATAAATTAGGTACCCAAAATTTTGGAAAGTATTATCTTAATTAAAAGAGGCTTTTGTGTATTCATTAAAATGAGTTTTAAAGAGTAAGTGCTAAAAATGAAACATCTGATTCCAAAAGCTTGAGAGTATAAACTTGGCCAACATGCCCTAACCAGCAAATGTCACAAAGTTGTACCCTAGTGTATATGAAAGATGCAGTAACGCTGGAGTGTAGTAAAATCCTATTGCCACATACACACCCTTAACTTCATAACTATAGCACTAGTGAAAACAAGATAAACATATCCGGAGTGTGTCTGATGACAGTAATACATGTACAAATGAGGCAAATAATGCTACAAATAAATAGACCTGTATGCATCTTAACCCAGCATACATGTAGTAAAGTGAAGGATGATTAAGCAAGCAGTACTGCCCAACAAGGTGTGTGTTAGTGTGTGAAGCCCGATGCCACAGGTCGTTCTCCAAGTCACCTATTCTCTAAACCCCTCTAGAGTTGCATGCCTTTTAAAGGTAGGCATTCTGTGACTAGCATGTGAGCCAATATCAGTACAAGGGTGGCAGGAAAAGTGCTGTTCGCAAGCCCACACGAGTCATAGCTGACCCAGAACATTTAATTTACATCCTACAAAAATAATGAGATTCCATAACATGCCATGCAAATGAACTTCATTTGGTATGCACTGTGCGTTCCTGCAAAAAGTTGCTCTGTGTAGTCCCATTCATTTTCCGTGTCTGACATATTTTCTTTGCAGTGGAAGTACTGTGACATCAGTGCCTTAATGCCCATGTCTATGATGCTCCATTTATAAGGGTGCACTGTCTATATTTTTGCCATACATTATTGTTGACCTGTTTTAGAAAATGTAGTTATATATGTCAGTGAAACAGGGATACAGTGCAGGCAAACCTCAGGGGATATATATGCCACCTTAATTAGGATTATCCTCGCATGTGTTTATATGTGAATCAAATGTATCCATTTATCCTTATTGTGCACTGGTGTGGCTTGTATGTGCGCATGTATGCCAGTGCATTCTCCCTCTCTCTATATATATATTGTTTATTAATACAGTTATAGATATTCAGTTTAAGAATAATCCACCCACCCCATTGACCAGCTAAAGACATTCAAATAGCAAATAATCTACCAACCACCTTGCTCCTAGCCACTAACACACTGATTCCTTCCACTCATGTTAACCTTGTATAACACTGAGAAAATTCTGTGCTATCAAACAGTATTTAGACAAGAATGCTTGTCCATTGAATAAAACTTTTAAGACTGAATACTGGCATCTTAGTCCTCTAGGAAGAGGTCCACTTCTGCTAAGGCATCTGGTAGATAATGGTCAAGAGGCACCATAGAGTGTAAAGTTATCCTGTTCATCAGAAATTTCATTAATCCTCCTCCTCAAACTGTCCGAGGGTCAGGTTAGATAACGGTGACTTTTTCATACACAGTGGAATACTGTTGGCTTTATAATATGGCGAGAGAGACAGAAACACAGGTGTGTGTATGTATATTTATATATATATATATATATATATATATATATATATGTGTGTGTGTGTGTGTGTGTGTATATATATATATATATATATATATATATATATATATATGTGTGTGTGTATATAGATAGATATACAGATACATATTTATTTATATTTTTAGTGTAAAGAGAGCATGTATTATGTACACTGGTTCTGAATACTGCAGCTCATTGGGGGCTTTCACTGTTATATGGTTTGTCTGTAATTAGCCAGTAATGGGAAGATAAGAAGACAGAGGGCATCACACTATGATGGGGGATAGGCAGGTAGCCCAGGACCTGCTGTCTGAAAACACTTCATACTCACCCCATCATGGATAGTGGTTGATTAGATATATACTCCTTTTGTGTAACACAACAGCATTCATAGGCACACTCCACAGTTTTAAACATTCACTTTTGCTCTATCCTTTTATTTATTTGTTTTTTTAATGGAGTCGTGTTTGGTTTGGGATGCTGGCAGCCAGTTGTACACACCTGTATTTGCATTCAGCATCTGTAAGACTGTTATTCGTAATTTTTTTTATTTATATTTGTTTACCTGGTGAAGCAGTGATCACAAATGACAAGTTGCAGACTTGGCCCGGGTTACATAAATGTTAGCAAAAAATGGTACATCAAAATGGCATTAATATGAAATATATGTGCATAGGAAACTGTATAAATCCATAGAGGTAACATATGCATGAATACAGGCAAATGTTCATTTACATGCAGGTAAACCCATTTGTTGCATTCAAGTAAGCATTTCAAAAGCAATGTATATGTACTTGTATAAGAAGTTAGAAAAATAAAATAAAAAGGGGTGAGAGGAAGGAGAGGAGGAAGAGAAGGAGTCAGAAGTAAGCTTGATTGTAGATTTTGCAGTTGCAAAAAGGTTGGATATCATTTGAAAATTGCTAAGTCTGCAGTTGAGTATGTGAGGGATTAGATTCTGTGGAATTCTGTTAGAACAGTTGGGTATTTTCTACCAGGTAGCTCAGCAGGCAGTTGAGAAAAGACATGTAGGTAGAAAGAGGGCGAGAGGGAGTATTTTGTTAGGGATTTATCTGCAAATGGTGCAGAGCTATGTGACATACCCTGTATTCATAAGGTTGTATTCATACCGCCTTTTCAGAAAATGCCTGAATTGAGATAAGAAAACTGAGTAGTTTCGTGGCAAGGAATGAGAAGCTATGACTAGTAGAATGTAGCCTGAAAGGAATTGTTTGTACAGATGGGCAATCTCTGCATTGGCTTCTGAGGTTATAAGTCATAGATTCAGCAAACAGCTTTGAGGCAAGGCCGGAGGGGGTGTAGTCTTTCTGAAGTACTCTGAAAATAAAAGAGCCAAGAATAAGATCAGCTCTGGATTGCACTGGTAGCCACTTAGTCTTAGAAAGAGAGGAAAGTTTGATTTGAAGTGGCAGATTTTATTTGCAAGTGTTGGAAAGATGGTTACTTTTTTTTGGGAGAGGCATACAAGAGGAGTCTGTACTCAAATTGTGTGAGAAGGATACCCTAGCCTATAGCTGCTCTGATAGGGGTAGAGAGGAAATGAGACATTTTACTGGAGTCAGAAAATTGGGTAGTTGAGCTTGGTTCATGGTTTTTCAATGTGTTCATGGAAGTTGAGGGACTGATGTAGCCATATACCCAGATATCTAAATGGCAGATTCAATGCAATTATCATTGGATGGTGCAGTAGTAGCATTGTCACCTCACAGCAAGAAGTTCTCCGGTTCATTTCTTGGCTGGGGTGCTTTCTGTGTGGAGTCTGCATGTCCTCCCTGCATTCATGTTGGTTTTCTCCAGGTGCTCCGGTTTCCTCCCACATTATAAAGAAATGCATCTGGAGCATTTTCCCTCGGGCCTTCACTGAAAATTGGCTTTGTTTCAAGATGGACCTTCCCGGTTAACAAATGTTAAATAAATTATTGTCACAGTCTGTGATATGAAGAAGTGGGAGGGGACTTAGCTAGGGTTTTTTGTGCCAAGCAAAATAGTCTGATATTTTAAGTTTGAATAACCTTTGTTTTTTTTTTTAAATATGAACCAGTTATGCAGTTATAGTAGGTCTTTTTGGACTTGTGTTTTAATGGATTTTTGAGATGAGTCAGACCTATAAATGACAAAATCATCGGCAAGTAGAAGTAGTGGAAGTTGGCATTAATCAAGAGGAAGTTTCTTAATGAAGACTAAGAATGGAACCTTGCAGGAAATTGGAGAGACTGTAGACAGTATCAGAAAGCTATCCTTATCCTGAAGAATTTCTTAGATAACCTTGTGTATTCGGGGCTGATGCCAGTGTCTTGAAGATGGATAAGAAGGACTGAGTGAACGACCATATTGAAGGCATGGAAATGGACAATAAACACACCACCAGTCGGATTCCCCCATCCATCTTGGATAAAATGTCATCAGTCAGGATCAAGTACTGTCATGCTGCTTCTCCGGCCCCAGAAGCCATGTTTCCTAGAAAGTTAGTGATATTTTAGTTGGTAAGAGGTAAGTTGATTACAGATGACTTTTTTTTCTAAACCTTACCTAGGGTATGTAGGATGTTGACTTCAGTTCTTTAGTTACAAGCCTGACAGAGTAGGAGTTTCAGATGGTTGGCATAGTATGAGTGGTGAGGTAGATGTTATAGATGTGTTTTAGTGGAGTGGTAATATAGTGTCTGCAGTGGTAAAGAAACCATTGGCAAATATTGTTGAGCCCAAGAGGAGAGTCTAGTGGAATTTGTCCAAGTAAAGGTAAAACATGGTTAGTAGTGATTTGAGATAATTAGAAGGGTAAAAAGTATTCTGTGGGCTTTGTTTTCTCTGAGTTGAGCCATGTAAGTATGTGTGATGTAGGTAAGGTTAGGCCATTTTCTGAGGAAATTAGATGATTACTGGTCACCTGAAGGGCAGGATATGAAGCCTAGATTAGATGCCTCATTTGTAGAAGCCACTTTCCAGAACTGATTTGACTCAAATGTACTAGTGAACTTGTTTGCAGATGGTTTGTTTAGTAATTATTCCCAAGTGATTTTGGGGAATGACTTGCCTTTATTAGGCAGAGGCAATTGGCCCCTTTTTAATTTCTCTGAGTCTTTTGGGTGTATAATACCATGAGGGAATGGACCCCTTTCCTAACTAAAAGTATGAATAAAGTTCATGAAAGTAGTATTGTTTCAATCTTTGATGTTAGACAGAAGTGCTCTTCGCAGTACCTACAGTGTGCCCAGTAATGACTCCTTCTGCTCCTACTACTGTTTGAATTGTCTAGGTATCTTTCTACAACATTGCCCTCATTTCTGTCTGCAGATCCTGGTATTATATGACTTCCCTCTGTATGTAAGACACTGTAGTCACTGGGTGTAGCATCTCGCATCTATTTTTTGAACTGTTGGTAATGGGTGATTCCATGTGATATAAACTTTGTCATTTTCTGCAATGCTTTGTGGCTCATGTTTCCAATGTTTTTTTATCTCAGTATTATAATGTTTGCACAATCACCAAAGCAACAGTCTTGCCACATTATTATGCCTTTCAGTATACAGTCCTGTCAGTAGTATATCACAACCAGCAACAAGATGTGTCACTGTTTCCAGTTCTGTTTTACAAAACCTACATTTGTCTGTTTTTCCCACATGTTCAATGGACTTTGTCAACTGTCTTCGGCCACCAATATTAACCTTTCTCCTTTGGTTTAAATTCACCTCTTCTTAACCATTCCTGCATTCAGTCTTGATCAACATGAGGCTGTTCCAAGAGTTTCTGTACTTGCAAGTATATTTATGAATTTTCCACATTTCTTGCCATCTTATCTGATCCTTCACCTTATATTGTTTGTTTTGTTTTTTTTTTTGTTTTTTTAAGAATGTTTTTATTGAAATTGGCTTTGTGGGTCTGTGTCTCTATTACTATTATCATCATCATCATCATCATCATCATCATTTATAATGTTTTTCTATTGAAATTGACTTTGTGTCTCTCTGTGGCTCTGTCGTGCATCTCCTCTGGGTTGCAGAAGCAACACCCACTGAGTTGCATCATTATCCGGCCTGTCTACCCCCCTATCTGCTTACTCTGAACTACTGCTGAGTTTCCATTTTACTCGCCTAAGACTTCCTATGTAATCATACAGTTGCAGTTCCGTGGTAATTGCAATTCCAATTTTTCTTTCTTTCTTTTAGTTTTTTAAGAGTGTGTGTGTGTGTGTGTGTGTGTGTGTGTGTGTGTGTGTGTGTGTGTGTGTGTGTGTGTGTGTGTGTGTGTGTGTGTGTGTGTGTGTGTGTGTTAATCTAAAGAGATGATGTGAAGGAAATAACCTCTCTGACAACTAAAAAAGAAATAAAATAAAATGAATCACTGAATTGACCTTTCTTGACTCATATAAACTAAAAAAATAAAATAAGACGGATTGCTGAACTGCTGTTTCTTAACTCCTACTCTACATATACTTGCCAAAGGATCACAAAATGCCTGTTCAGTGATACGTTTTGCAATATACATTACATGCTAAGAAATTTGCCTGACAATTCACTCAGTCACTAAACATTTAGGGTCACATAGATTACTAAACAGTAAAACACTAAAAATGTAAGTAAAAAACATTTTTAATAAAGAATGCTTTTTATTCATTCACTATAAAAAGTAAAAAATAAGGAAGAAGAGTGAAAATTTTGCAAAAGAAACACAGATAAGCCGATTTTCAGAAAAGCATTCGAGGTTGGTTTTGTTGATTCCTGCTTCTTCTTCTGGTAACTCATTATCAGAATCATTTTCATTTTTTAGTGCGACTGAATAAAATGTATTCTTTATTAAAAAAAGTATTTTTTTTTCTTAAATTTTATTGGCACATTCAGTTGCTGGCTCATTTTCATCTACTTCTGGTTTGATTTCCATTCCCACGTGATGCCAATATGCTTCTGTTAAACTAAGCAGACAAGTCATCTTAGACTTATGCTGTTAATGTTTCAAAACATCCACTACATTTGGGTCTTATGAAGTCAGCAGATATGTATTCATTCCCACGATTACAAATCTATACATGTAATCAATTTCGAGCAGGCCCGTATATAGTCTTGGTATGCCCTAATTTTTGTAAATAATTTGAGCATGAGTCATCCTTCCTGCTTTCCTGTCCAACTGATCCAACACTTTTTATGGCCAGTCAGTCACTCCAAAACATTAAGTTAGGACAGGAAGGGCAAATTGGTTTATAGCTTGGACTTTGTTCCTTGATGTCAGTGCTGTTTTCAGTATTAATTCAAGTCCTGTAAAGTATTCCTAAGTTTTTTGCATTTGCTAATGTTTTATTGTTGATCCTTCATCAGTTCCCAATTATTTATACTCCCTCTTGCTCAAATTCTTTTATATTGCATTCCTGTCCCAAACTGATGTTTTCTAGGTGCTGTAGCTGTCCTGCTTTAAAGGTTGCTTTTGCACATTTATCAAGACCAAATAACATTCTTATATCATCTGAAAAAGTTTTGCCCACTCGGAATTGTGCTTTCAGTTTCTCATCTGATGAACTATACAGTTTTAAATTATCCACAAAAAGATGAGAAGTCTTTACACTTTGTTGTTTTCTGGGAACCAACCTGTAGCCATGACTTAATCTGTTAAATAGACAGCTTAATGGGTTTAAGGGCAAGACAAAAGAGCAGCGGTGACAGAAAGCCACCCTGGAATATCCGCTTTGAATTTTTATCCCTGGAATAATAATTTGTCCTTTATCATGGGTTAACCGCAGAGTGGTTTGCCACTGTTTCATGGTCACTGTAATGTAATCGTTCAGTGTAGGGTGTATTTTATACATTTTAAGCACTCTTTTTATCCATGAATGTGGGCTACTATCAAATGCTTTTTTATAGTCTATCCATGCCATACTTGGGTTCTTCCCCTATTTACAGATCTCCATTATGACTTTAACAACACATTATTGTTTGTTCCATATGATTTTCTTTTATTACCCTTTTGTTCTATTGCCATGACTGAGTTTTCTTCTGAATGACTGAATTCCAGTGTATAGTTTGTATGTCATAAGAAGGCAAGTTATTGGTCTACAGCTTTTAGGGTAGCTTGCAGGTTCACACTTAGCTAGGAGTATTATTTTTCCTGTTGTTAACCAGGCTGGTGTTTGTTCGGCGTGTACATATAAATAGTTTGCATTCATGGCTAAATCTTTGTGCAAAGTTGTTAATACTTTTAATCAAAAGTTAGGTACTGCATCTGGGCCTGGGGTTTCTTTGTTCTCCATTTCCTGTGGGTATTCAGTAGAAAGTTGCAGAGTATCTTCCTGTGACACATTCTTCTTCCGTTCCATCCTCTGTCATCCATTGTTCTTTCGTATGGTAACTCACTGGCCTATCACTCCACAACATTGACTGCATCAGAATTGCCACAGTTTCCTGTTACTTCCTTTGCTGTGCAGCATCAACTGAATGTTTGTACTAGTTTTGTGTGTATTCCATAAATTCAACTTCTATTTTCTTCTACTTTACTAATCTTCTCTTCTGTGTTCCCTCTTTGTGATCTTACTTTTTTATTGTGAAATTTTCCATACCTGGATGCCTTTGCCTGTATTTCCCTCCAGATATCTTTAGGGCTGACATTTTTTTTGTGTTGATTAATTTGGCATTCTCCTTTGCATAAATATTGCACCTTATCAGATCTCTCTTTCTTTCCCATGTCTATATTTCTTTATTATACCTTTCAAAAGTTGATAGATTTTGTTCTTTATATTTTTGCACTTCCTCAGTCACTTCCTTTTCCAAACAGCCCAAGGTTTCTTGGCCTTATAATGTTTTTCATAAATCTGTGGTATTAATGGACACAAATTTTTAATTGAAGCTTCTGACAGTTTTTCTTGTGGAAATATTTTTCATTCCTCTAATTTCTCACTTAATCTTTTTGTGCATCTTCTGTCTGAAAATTCTGGGCTTCTTGCATAGTAGTAAAAATACATAATTTTTTTCTTATTCTGAGTAGTCCACTCTATCATCCTTATGACTCTTTCTAGGCCTATTGGTTTTGTGATTTTTGTAGGCTACTACTTCCTTCAATAATAAGCAGGCCATGCCTGGCTAGTCCCGTTGTAGGAATATTTCCATGTCAAGAGGATTCTACACTGTTATTTTTTCCAGGCCTGTCACCAGTGTGCCTACCAGGATTAGGTACTTTTTTATCCTGGGTTTTGTGCACCCAGTTGTCTTTTTTTTATTTTTTTAACCTACTTCTGTCCATGATAAAAATCCTTGTCATCTTGGTGAGATTTTGTGGAAAACAGGGTTGACCTCATGAAGGTACTCACCAAGACTTAAGGTTGAATTCAATTCCAGCACTCTCTCCTTTGCTTGCATTTGTCCCTTTTAATTTCGCCAAATGCTTTGGGTTTCTAATACCATGATGGGAATGGACCCCATTCCTTAGTCAAAGTATGATAAAAGTTCATGAAATTAGTATTTTTTCAATCTTTGATGTCAGCCAGAAGTGCTCTACACAGCATATGCAGTGTGCCCAGTAATGTCTTTCTTCCATATTGCTCTAGTTTCCACCTGCAAATCCTGATATTTTATAACTTTGTGCCTCTCTGTACACAAGACACTGTAGTCACTGGGTGTGGTGATTTCAGTGATCAATGCTACTTTTGTCTTCTTTTCATGGACCACTGTATCCGGTTTTCTCACATCTATATTTTGAACTGTTGGTAATGGGTGGTCCCATGTGATGTAGACTTCACTTTCTGTGATGCTTTGTCCCAGTATGAATGAGGAAATGGTGAAGCAAAGCGTATCTAAAATAAATCAAAATTCAGCAGTAGGACCTGTTGATATTAATGGATATTTCTTAAAAAGAATGTCTAAAAAGTTGATTCCATGCTTAACTTATTTGCTCCAAAAAGATAGCAAGTTATTCCTGAACTGTAGAAGGAAGCTATAATACTTCCCATTTTGAAAAGTAAACCAGGATATGTGGTAGAGAACTATTGACCTATTAGTCTGACTTGCATATTGGGTAGGTGCTTTGAGAGGACACTGTTGGACTTTAGCTCTGATATGTATCATCATGGATTCCTTTCAGGGAGATCGTGTGTCATTAATCTGCCAAGTTTTTACGAGCATATTGTTAGGTCACTGGATAACTAACTGCTCACTGATGTGTTTTTGGATCTGGATAAGGCTTTTGACTCCCTTCCCCATGAAACCGTTATAAGAACTTTGATGAGAACTGATAACTCTGGCAGTGTAGCTAAATGGGAATCTAAATGGCTCCTGGGTAGAGCCTATAGAGTGCGAATTAAAAATTCCTACTCCAAGTGTAGATTGTCTAGGGGAGTGCCTCAGGGTTCAGTCTTGGGAACACTATTATTTGGCCTAATGACATCAGAATGTCTAAAATCTAACTCTGTATGGTTAAGTAAATTCACGGATGATACTAAGATAGGGCAAGCAGTAACTAATACTAGTGATTGGTATCTGTTACAGTCTTAATTGATTAACATATATAAATGGATAACAACCAAAGGTATGAGATTTAACAATGGAAAAGGTACCATTTGACATAAAGGGCATAACAATAATCAATATCCTTATGCCCCGGATAATCTGATTTGTTTCTAATGAAACAGTGAGAGATCTAGGTATTATGGTAGGTACAAATCTTTTAGAAGTTAATGTGACAAAACATTATTAGATGATATTATAGTCTTATGAGGAATGTCTTTCAATGTTTCTCAAGTAGAAGTAGTTGGGTGTTATTAAAGATCAGCTTAACAAGTATAAGACATATTATTGAGTTTAAGGGGGAGTTTTGTGTATTAAATGTTTTACAACTGAAGAAGTTGCAACGTATTCAGAAAACTTTTACCAAACCGATGTCTGTCAAAGTTTATCCTATAGAGGAAAAACTGGTATATTTGTATTCTTTGGCTAAATGGCTTGTAAGAGGTGACATTATTATGATATATAGATGCCTTAAAGACAAATTATTGACTGCCATATTAGGTATTGACATTATTGATCATAGTATTTGTACGAGAAATAAACATCGGGATGTAGAATTCCTATTTCCAATTTGAAGTTAGAGAGCTCATTCATATTATGGCAGGAAAGATATTGAATTCATCACCTGGACATATAAGACTGACAAATGATTTATCAACATTTAAGTAGGAATTAGATAACTTTTTTTTTTATTTTATATTCTCTATTGATATCCGTTAGGCAAACTTTAAATTGGCCAATGTAGGCTCTAAGTTAGTTAGTTAGTTTATTCATGAACTATTGAATGAAGGAGTGCATTTTTTGCTGAAATGTAATGATACCCATTAGTTAACTGGGTAGGTTCACTGGACATACACTCCCTATGGCAAATATCTTCCCATCTTCTTCAGTTTTTAACATTTTATTATTAAACTTTTATTTTATTAAAGACACCAATATTTTAACATCTATAAAAATGCACATCAATATAAAAAATGTATACATGTGTGAGGCAAGTTAACCGCCATGGCTAGGAAATGAATAATGTGAGTGAGCTTCAGTTATAATTGTTAATGACAAATTGTATACATGGACAGTTGAGGTCCATCTTAATCCATTATCTCTTAAATTGATGAATATTGTGTGCTCTTTTTAAGGCAGAGCAAGCAGCAGATACCGTCAGATTGTTCATGTTCTTCTTTCAGGGGGAAAAGAAGAAAACACCTAATGGTATCACTTAGAATGACTGCATTGCAATCATGTAATAGACCGCAAAGATTTTTTATCAGAAAGTACAAGATAGAACGGCATCACCAAGTCTATTTTTAGAGATATCCGTAGATTATTTATAGTCAGAGTGGTTAGCAAAATAGATATTACAGATGGAACTAGAGATGGAGTGTGTGTTGCAAAAGGGTGTATATTATATCGTCAAACTCACAGGAGTTTGAACAGTGTAATATCGAACCGTGATGTTCGAAACCCAGTAACTACGAAAACACAGAACAGCGATTTGTATTTCTCAGGGAAAAAAAATTGCTGTTCCGTTACAAAAAAAAAAAAAAAACACTTGCACTTTAAACCTAAACCCCTACTCAAATATACCAACTCCAAGATCGCACCACAGTGGAGGAAATAGCAAAGCCCTAAAAACAGCTCACCGATTTTTTTCACTGGGAAAAAAAATCAGTGTGCCATGGCTTCACTGTTTTCGTATTTCTAACTTTTCGGTTCAATATTACAACGTTCGGGCTCCTGTGAGTTCGACGTTGTAATATAGACCGGTTGCAAAAGGAGTTTAGACTGGGAGAACTAATATTGCCATGTACATTGTGACAGTGGAAAAGTTGTGGAGTAAAGCAGCAAATGGCCACTGTTGTGACACCTGGACCCCATGTTCATAAAACTGGGAAAATAATGGTTGTGGG